>NC_056744.1:1287004644-1287212154 GCF_019279795.1 Protopterus annectens | reverse complement strand
TAACATTTAGTTATGGAAATGACCATTTCATGCAACCATTACATTAAATACGGGATATAATTATGTCCTACAATCTTGGCACATTTGCCGCTTTAATATTTTTTATCGGGACACAACTGCCCATAGAGGGACTGCCCCTCGCAAAGTGGGACAGGTGGTAACCTTAGTCGTTACTCCTATGTCGGTGTGGCGCGCTGACATGCTGCGGTACACCTTCTCTGGGTATGCCCACTGACGGTGCATTGCGGAACGAACACCGTGTTACGAGTATCCTTTGTTCCTTGGACTGGTACACTTAGGGCTTCGTGGGTTGTGTTTGCTTCTCCGTTTTGTTGGGACGTGTACTATGTTGCATACTCTACGTGCGTTTCATTCTGCACGGGCCCTGGCTGCTGCCATTACTATTATGGGCGGACCGTGGCAGTCAGCACTTTAGGTTGCTCATCGCCTGCCGGCTTAGCCACGCCTCCGGAGGCATCCTACTTGGGCTCGCTCACGTACACTACGCACGTGTCTGTGGTTGCGGCGCACTCTCATTACTATGCATATGGCGCTACTACGCCGACTATTCACTGCACCGCCGGCGCAGGCCTTACACCGGCCTTGCGCCGAGCTTCATGAATCCCGGGGTATGACTTTTAAGGAAATAACTTTTAATGAGATTAAGAAATGTATAGCAGATGTAAATATGGTAACTTATGAACTGCACCTTAATCAAGACATAACCATTGATCTTTTCAGTTATTTCTCAGTACCCTGTCCTAGAACACCACAAATTTATGGTATCCCCAAAATACATAAATGTCTGGAAGACCCACCCCTCAGACCAATAGTCTCAGGTGGTGGATGGATAACAGAACCGATATCCAAATATTTGCAACTACAACTGAGTAAACATTTGAATAAGTGTCCAAGCATATTAAAAGACACTATTCACTTCTTAACTGAGTTATATAACTGGCATGAAAAAAATGTTGGGAAATCTTTTATGTTTGTGACATTAGACATTACGTCATTATTTACAGTAATCCCAAATGAATATGGTTTAGAAGCTATAATAGCCTTCCTTAATAGTGAAACTGATATGCAAGCACGGGAAATAGAAAATATTTGTGTATTGCTAGAAGTGGTGTTGACAAAGAATATTTTTATTTTTGACAGAAAACCATTTCTACAACTAACTGGGGTAGCAATGGGCACCCCAGTAGCAAATACTTATGCGAATTTAGTGCTGTTTCAATGGGAGAAGCAATTTATATTCAATAATGACAATAATTTAAACACTAAAGTTAAATTCTACAGAAGATTTGTAGATGATTGTTTTTTTTTCATTTGGGATGGTAATAGCAAGGAATTAGAGAAATATATTATGTTTTTAAATGCCACAACAGATTTTTTGAAGTTTAAAATGTATTTTTCAACAGACAACATAGTGTTTTTGGACATTCAACTATATAAGAAAATGAACAGGATTGAATCCATGATATATAAGAAGGAGGTAAATGCTAATAGATATGTTAGAAGGAATAGTATGCATGCACCACACACTTTCAAAGGCATTTTAAAAGCACAATTAATAAGGGCCAGTAAACTCAATACAGAAGATGATAATTTCATACTTCAAGCAGATGAAATGAAGAAAGAGTTTATAAGAAATGGTTATTCACCTCAATATGTAAATGCCATATATGAAGAGGTAAAATTAGGAAGGAAGGATAACTATAAACCAGTTTTCGGTAAAGGCATAATGCAACCAACACTAATCTCAGATGGAAAAGATAAAGTAATTAGGTATATAACTACGTATAATGCAAATACTAGAGATGTATGTAATATCATAGAAAGAAACTGGCTCATACTGCTGGCCAAGCCAGAGATTAAAGAACTAATAGGTATGAAGCCTAGATTTTCATACAGAAACTTGGAGACTTTAAAACAGAAATTGTGTTATAAAAACTTTAAAGAAGAAAGAGTTGTACACCAACATAAAAATGTAACATCAAAATGCTATAACTGTAGTTGCTGTCCTGACATTTATGACTCAATAAATGATTTTTGAGCATCCTATTACTAAGGTGGGATATGAATTTAAATGTTCAGCCAATTGTAATACTTCGCAAATAGTATGCAACGTGTACAGCTTGCACAGCATTTTATGTTGGTAAGACAACTAGGAAATTAAGGGAACGTATTATAGAACACAAATCTGAGATTAGAAGGAAAGTAGTGATGAATGCATTAAGCAAGCATATCATGGAAAATTGCACACACACTTTTAAATTTAGGGGTATAGGTATAGTAAGTATGGGTATTAGAGGAGGAGATATGAATAATGCATTAGAGTTAAAAGAGTATGAATGGATCATTAGGCTACAAGCGGATGTCATACCGGGTTTGAACAATACTGTTAGTATAAAACCAGTATTAGTTAAAAGGCAAAGAGAAAATATATAAGATTGTAATTTTTACATCTCAGTTTCTTAATATATATTTTGTATAATATAGGGTATGTCTTTTTATTTAGGGCAATGCTATATAGAGTAATTTATGAATAAATGTAAAAATGTTTTTAATGTTTTTTTAAATATGTGTATATCATTTTAAGAATGGAATAATTTAAATATTTAATTGTTAATTAATGTTGTTAGACTGGCTAAATCATGTGATTTTATCAGAACCCCTACTTAATGTCTAGATGAGTTCCATTGTTTCTATGTACTGATGAAGGGTGGTTAGCCCGAAAACTTTGCTTATTAAATCTTTTTTTTGGCATTTAAAGTGTGTTTTTGGATGATGTAAGGTATTGCCAGCTATGCCAGAAGAAGTAGGGCAATGGATATGTAACATATGCCAGCATAGCTAGCTGGGGTTTTGTAAAGAAATATATGTCATTTGTACATCAGACTTGAGTTGTACAGATGTTTGTGTTGAAGATATATTTGTAAAGTTGCTTGTATTAAAAATGTACTAACAGTGGGTCCTGCTGGACAAAAAAGATATACACCTGTATGCCAGACTGTATTGAAACTATTGAAAGGAATATATTTTACTGTAAGAGGAGAGGTTAATCTCAGTCCAACTAACTTAGAAAAATAGTTTGAAATTAAATTACCTGGTTTAGGCCATAAAAATTGTATTTTACAGTTCTGATTGCAGCCATGTGACTGTGAAAATGAGGAATATGAATCCTACTATATTGTCCATAGGGGTGAACTAAAAAAAGGGGTGAAAAGTTTTTGAAATGGTTTTATTGCTTTCAGATGCTGTAACACATCTTAAGAAAGTTCTATGTGTGTGTATTATGACACATATGTGCTAGATTCTGATTCACTTTCTAGTAAAAAGGGTAGTATTGGAACTAGAAATCAGATGACCAGATGTATGCAATGTCATTTTGTAATCTAGCACTGAAATGATGTTTTAATACTAGAGGAGACAGAAGTCTCAGGGAAGTATGTTTTTGAAACCTGACAAAGCGGATCACTGACCCACTTCATCTTGCCTTGCTTTAGTAAGTAACCAGAAAATAGTAATTATTTAGATCAATCAGGAAAATATAGTGAGATTAACCAAGTACTGTTTTCTGTAGCTGTGTGAATCTATCCATCTGAGTTATTTTTAATATTTCCTTTTAATGAAACTGTGGTGTTAATTGTAAACATATATTTAGTATTTTCATGCTCTTTTATTATCAAATATATTTAGACCTGTCATTGTGGCTGGTCTTTTACAGAATATTTTAAACTTTGGGAGTACTTATATTTATTTGGTGACACTGTGGCCACTCCTGAAAGGCTTGCTGCATTGGTCAAACACTACCATTTGTATTAGTATTAATTTTACTCAGTATACTTGGCTACCCTTGTAAGAGCCTTAGAGTAGCTGGCTTTGGAGTATTCTGGTGGCAGTATCTACCTTATAGTCTAGGCAGAGGGGGCATAGCTGATAAATCTGTGCCAGCCTTTCCCAGGTATGTGTGTGTGTGTGTGTGTGTGTGTGTGTGTGTGTGTGTGTGTGTGTGTGTGTATGTGTGTTTATGATGAAAGGCAAAGAGTAGCACGTGCCCTTCAAACACATCCTTCTAAAGAAAGCTGAGTCTGAGTGGTAATAGTACGTTTTGTTTTGTATTGTTAGTCTTATTAGCCCCATATTCGGATGTCCATTCCTAATCTCCACTGTTTCGTTCTAAAGAAGTCCGGATGGATGAAAGCGCTTGACTGTGGATATTGTGTTACTGTGGAGTATACATTTTTTTTGTATATACTGCTAATGCTGTGGAGTTTTTATCACATCGTGGAATAAACTGTGTTTTCATCACTCGAGTGAATTCCTTGTTATTCCAGCATACAGAGAGTGTTCTTGGTGTCTATCTATCTATCTATCTATCTATCTATCTATCTATCTATCTATCTATCTATCTATCTATTAATCTACCCGCCCGGTAGATAGGGTGTTCCAAGAATTCTACCACCCTGTTTCAGAGGCAGTACAGTAATAAGCCAGAATTATATATCTTAGCTTTTGAGATGGTTTCTGTTGATGATCACATATTTGAGGAAAAAGGTGCAAGAAAGTCTTTGACTAGTATGAGAGAGAGTAGAAATTATCTTCAAGTTTACTTTGCCTTTGCTCTAAAAAATGGCATTGTTTTGAAAGTTGGATTCATAAGAAATTTGTAGAATCTGAATAATTGCCTTTCAAGAGGTGAAAAATCTGTGTAATGGATCATTTTGATGCAAGAAAGGACATTAGAGGGTACTTTTAATGGGTCTATATTATAACATTGAAGTCTTAAAACTTCGAATGTTATATTGAACCATTTCGATTGAAAGACCATAACATTGAACACTCAGAATAACTAATTTTTTTTCCCAGGGAAAAAAAATTGCTGTTCCGACAAACATACACACAACACAAGCACACCAAAATAAATAATCCACACACATACACTTCACAAAACCCTACACTAAACCATACATACACTATTAGCTATCCATTTACCTTAACCCAACCCTAACCCTAAGGTCCGGAACTACCGCACACTCACCTTACCCGCTCCCTAACCCTAAGGTCCCTAACTATCGCACACTCACCTTACCCGCTCCCTAACCCTAAAGTCCCTATCGCACACTCACCTTACCCACTCCCTAACCCTAAGGTCCCTATCACACACTCACCTTACCCGCTCCCTAACCCTAAGGTCCCTATCGCACACTCACCTTACCCACTCCCTAACCCTAAGGTCCCTATCACACACTCACCTTACCCGCTCCCTAACCCTACGGTCCCTAACTATCACACACTCACCTTAACTCGATCTGTTTGCACACATACCTTAACCCAGTCCGTAACCTTCACTCCACAGTCAAAGAAATAGCGAAGCTGCAGAAATGGCCCGCCGAATACTTTCCCTAGAAAAGTATTCGATATTCTGCAGCTTTGCTATTTTCAGCGTTCAGTGCATAGGGTTCGATATTATAACATTACTTCAATGTTTTAATATAGACCCCTTTTAACAGATTTCTTTGGTAGCACTAAGTGGTTTGAGATCCATGGGTAGATATGGGTTTTGTATAGGGGTCTCTGGGGTGAAATTTGCACTGACCCTCTTTGCTAATACACTTGCAGCATTCACTGGATCAGAGTAATACCCATTATGAATAAATTCAGATCAGTGTTTGGTACTATAACTTTTCTTAGCTTCTGATGCCAGTCTAAGTTCATAGGAGGCCTCTGTTTTCCTGATGATATTTTCAGTACCTTGGATATCCTTTTTTTCTTGGTCTTGACTTGTGGGTCTTTAGTTTTGCTGTAAATTCTGATGAAGCTTTTCCTTGTATTATAAAGTTTATTTATGCATGTAGACCACTAGGCGGGTTTGCACTTACCCTTCTCATTTTGTTTAGTTTTGGTAGGAACTCACAGATTTACAGTTTTCTAAGTGGGAGTTGAACTCCTTTTGGGGAGGGGCTAAGAGCTATATTTAAACATTGAGACTTCATCATAGAATAGTAGGAAGTGTGTATATTTGAAGTCTTTGAATATTGTGCTATTTGCTTCTGTTGGTCTAGGGGGTTTGAATTAGAATGGTAACAATTATCTTTGGCTGAAGAGGCAAATTCTTTCACCTCAAGGAGAGTATGGGCTTCTTTCAAGCATGGTAATGTTATTACTGCAGTTAGTTTTCCTGCTTGACACTTTACTTTGTCCCTATTTATGGTTAAATACTCACCCACTGTATGAGCCTATGGAAATTAAATTATTCATTAACTACTGATCTTGCCCATTTATATACTCTAGATGTATGCATAATGGACATTTGCTGGGTCCTTGCTATATGTACTAGGCTCATAGGTAGAAGAAAAGATCTAGAACAAAATAAAGGAGCCTGTATGAAAGAGAATATAGTGAGAGTGTTTTTAATCTATTATTTTAGTGTACTGATTTTAAACTAGTAATTTATTGGCCAGAAATGGGTGAGGCCAGTCAGGTTGTATGCGATTATTTTAATTACAAGATGAAAATGGTACCATTCACTGGCAGTTCAGCACACTGCTGTGTGCTATTTTTAAGGTTCTGGTCATAGATGAAAAAGGCCTTGTGATTGTCCTTAGTCTGCAAGGCTATCCTGACCTCATACTTGGCCTTGTTGGACTTAACTAGACCTCTTAGTTTCTTGTTTAATTGTATAAGAGACCAATTGTCTTTAAGGGAGTTGTTCTTCCAGATTTTGACCATGAGTTTTCTTCTTTTATTTTATTATATACTCTAATTAGGTGAGGATTTCACCAGTATTTTTTTTTTTTTAGTGTTTGTTTTGGGTTTATTTCTGGCAGGTATGGCGGCCTCTCTACAGCCATTCATACGTTTGTGTAGGGACATTATGAATAATTATGCATAGGTAGCTGTGCCTCAGGGTTAGGGGACCCTTGAATTTTGACAAACTGTCACTTAATAAGATGTATTTTGCCTTTGAATAGTTCTTAACAGTTTCTGGTTTAGCTGGATTTTCTTGGTTGCTTTTTAATTCAAATGAGACAGCTTTGTGATGTGACCTCACTAATGATGATGTGACACAGGGGGAAGGGCATGTTGCAGCACTCTCCTGTGTTGTTGAGTACCAGATCCAGAATGCTTGATTAACTGGTTGGAGCATGCACTCTCTGTTCCAGGGTGTTTTATGTTAATAAAGTCCAGGAAGTGTTATGCCTATGAGTTTTGAGGTAGTGTATGTTTTCATGTCTCTAGAGGTTTAGTTCATGTCACCCATGAATAGGGTATTTGGTTGGAAGGTGAGTACCTCTAGTAGGATTATGTATGAGTCTTGAGACTCTATGAGCATAGATGGTGAGCTGTAGCTAGCCATGATATGGTGAGGGATATTATCTATGGTGACTTGCACATGGATGAGCTCCATGGTCTCACCCTGATTAACCAACCTGGAAATATATTTATTGCTAAGTAGATAAGCTGTGTGATAAAAAGGGCTTCCTCACAATAGAGGACACATGGTGACCAAAGCACATTATATTGTCAACATAGATTCCTAGGTGTCTGACTATGGGGTCAATTTACAGGGTTGTGTAGTCATCGTAACAATTACACAGGGATTCATTCTTGTTAAAGGATAAGATTATACATTTCTGAGCATTTAGTTTTAGTCCATGATTTTGACACCAACTATTTGTAAGGCTCTGTTGGAGAATCATGGTGTCCCCTGTGGTATTTATGATGGTGCAAAGTTTGCAGGCGTTTGCAAACATGTTCAGCCTTAAACCCTGGACATTAGCTTTGTCCTTAAAGAAGTAAATGCTAAAGAAATCTAGCCAAGGGACTAAACTCTGTGGTGCACTGCTAGTGATAAGCCTTTTTTGATGAAGGTTAAGTAAGCGAGATTTGCTCTTAATAAATCTGAACTGACTTGGGTCTAGAGTGTATAGGTTACCTGTATTCTAATTTATTAAATCCATAATGATCTTTTCTATAGCCTCACAGATGAGGGTGGTCAGGCTTAAGGGTCTATCATTACTTCCTTCATTACTACATCATTACACCCTACCAAAACTATTGACTGCTCTGCTCTTTTCTTTATCAATTCTGCCAGCAACACACAAATCTCCCCAGTATCACAAGCTAAGCTTCTTGGTATAATACTTGACCAAAACCTAAAGTTTGACAAACATATAGCACAAGCCATATTCAAAGTCCTTAAAAAACTTGGAACCCTCTACCGCTGCAAAAACTATCTAACCAAAAAACACCAAAATTACTATATCCAGAACTCACCTTCTCTCTACATTGCTTTATGCATATCCTGTATTAACAAACCATACCAAAACAGACCTACACAAATTGTTCATGTGCTATAATAAAATAGATTTGCAACCAACTCTAATTTCCGCTCCCACCACTGTCACTCACTCAAACAATTATGTTGGCTAGAACTCGTCAACTTACTGAACTATAACCAACTGACCATGGCTCATTACTTGCTGTACCACCCAAACAAGATTCCTGATCTCTCAGGCTTACTCAGCTTTCACAATTCTGCTCGCCAACTAAGATCCACAAACAAAGCCCTTCTTGAAGTAGCTAAGTATAGACACAGTGCTGGTGAATCCTTCTACTCCTACACAGTTGCTAAAATCTGGAATTCTCTTCCACCAGATATCAGATTGAAAAATAGCAGTCCCATCTTTAAAACCCAATTAAAAGCCCACCTCAATCTCATCTGGCAATGTGCCTGTACTAACCATGGCTAGCCATACCGCCACCATTCTGATAAATCTTCCTCTGGCATTACTCAAAGGTCCAACACATAGATAAAAAACTACTGTAATGAATTGTATTTTTAAATGTATGTATATAACTGTATATATTACTGCACTTTCTTACTCAAATACATTATATTTTCTGTTTTGCTACTGTACACTCTATATTGTATACTTCTGTAACTTCTCATTGTACAATGCTATGATATATTATTATTTGCTCTATTAATTTTTACTCATCTCTGACTTTTGTATTTTTATCATATATGTAGAGCTTTCGTATTTTTTATGGTTGTCATGTATGTGGAGCTTTTCTCCCCGGGTCTCTGCTGATAAAGGGCACCTGATTGCTCAGTCAGACTAACCCAGTAATCAAATATAAAATAAATTACTTGTGTCCTTTTAAGCCCAACCTTTGTGCAAGGGAATGACTGTTGCTATCCTCCATTCATCCAGCATGAAACCTGTATTAAGGCTGACACTGAATAGCCACTGTAGGGGGGGGGTCTGACAAATCATAAGCCAGGCTTACCAGTAGGCTGCATGGTATGTTGTTAAACCTCATGAAATTAGCATTATTGGACTTACATTGGGGTTTGTAAATGGGAGTGTGTGATCTGAGAATATTAGAGGTCTGATGGCCTTGAAGTTTGAGCTTAGTTTATCAGTAGTTAGATTTCTCTTGCGGTGAATGCATTTCTTACTATGTCCTGTATATTGTGTAACTAGATAGGTAGGTGGCTCAACTTTCACAGTGGTGAACTTGTGTGTAATTGGGGACTATAGAGTCAGGTAAGCATAACTTCAACCAAAGCTGTTCACAATCAACTTCTACTCTGGAGAAACATTTTAAAGTGTGGGGTGGTATAGCGGTAAAGGTTTTACTTCACAGACATAAGGTACATGGTTTTATTCTCAATTTTTGAAAGGGAAATTGCTAGGCTTAAAATGGCTGACAAGAGCAGCTAGCCTAGTACTTAATATGAACCTATACTATAATGCCCTCTGGGTCTGAATATGAAATATAATTTACTATTCATTCTGCAGTGCTGGACATTGTTTCTGAGGTTTCTAACATAGTTAAAGAATACCTTGTTGTTGTCCTTCACCTGAGTGTCTATTTTTATCTGATATTTGTCTTTTTTTATTTCATCAGGGTCTGGAATTCCTTGTTCAGTTTAAGAAAAGCCTTTTTGTATCTTGATTTTTTTTTTTTGCTTGCAGTAATTTTTTTCTTTTATTATAGCACCTGTTTATATTAGGGTTCTACCACAGGGGTTTATTTTTGAATTTGGCATTGTAATCTTTTCTGAGAGAGATAGATGCATCTATGCAACTATTTACATGTGCACAGAATGTGACAGTTAAGGATTTCACATAAATAGTGGGGTTTATACCTCTCAACCTCTTTGAATAAGAAATTTCAACAAAACTGAAAATAATGGAAGGGGAGGGTCAAACACCCAAAAAAGGTAAAATATTTTAAATGTTAGTCTTATAAAGTTAGAAAGTGGTTGAAATTAAAAGTTTTTGCCTTAGCATAAATTTCCTGAATAATATGAAATTTGAAACTCAAATGTGTCTCATTTACTGAATTCAACTCTCACTGATTTGCCAGAAAACCATAAATTGTATGTGGAACAGACCAAAACTATGAGAAATAATCTGGACATGCTGTGAATGTCTGGACACTTGATAGATATGGTGGGGTTCTCAACATGAAAGGGCTTTTGAAATTAGCCAGGTCATCAATCAGTTTTTAGTAGATAAGCCTTTGCATAATTTTTGAATACTGATGTATTCAAAGTTGCTGCAGACTTCAGTCTTATGGAGAATATGAATGATTTCAGCATATCTGTTAACTGTCCAGATTTTTTGCAGAATGTCCAGATCTTTGACTCATATTTTTAATCTGTTATTTATATAATTTGTGCTTTTCTGATAAATCTCTGAGGATTGAAATTACTATTTAATGCTTCATGTTTGAGTTTCTGACCTCATGTCCTTCAGAGAAATGCATGCAACTGCAAAAATTTGTTACTGTATTGCAAAATTTAAAATATATCCCTGTTCATGTGTCCTTGTCCCACATTATTTCAGGATTTGTCCAGATTTTTTGCCCTAAGAGGTAAAGAGTTATGATTTGTGGTCTGATTTGACCATAGAGGATGATACAGTTGGTTATGCAAAGCTGCCCAGTATTGGCAAGGACCAAATCTCATTGCTTATTTGATCACCTCAGTTTATTGGCATTTTTACTGTCACTAATGTGTATTTATTGATATTCCATGACACTATCTTGTCCAATGACATATTATCTCATAATGACATAATGATTATTATCAGGGTACAAAAGGCCACCCATGTCTACCTGAACAAGTACAATATTCCTTTTCTACCTTGCACATTTTACTGGTAACACTAATGGTTCTGCACTTGCCAAAGGAAGCAGTAGACCCTTAATTTGGATAGGAACCACTTTGGATCATTGACATACCTTGTGAAAAACCCTGTAGTAGACGAGAATATTGTACAGCATTAGTAAAACCTCCTGGGATGTTATTTGGGCCAGTGGAGCTACTGCTCTTCATTGTGCTCATCTACTTCTTCATGAGGATATGATATCATGGTGGTTGCTCTCAAATCCTTGTACAGTAGTGTCTTGCTGGTGTTTACAAACTAGAGCTGAATGTCTTTGTAGATATTTATGTCATCTGAGTTAGAATTTAGTGCACCACTGATTCTTATACCGCTACAGTGATGAGTATTACCTCCAAGCTTCCTTTTCTACTTACAGAATATCCATTTGCCATTTTAGCTTATAGGAGTCCTTGGTTGACTGGAAATATACCAAATGTATTAGTATACTTATGAATTTAAATTATAATATCACTATATTTATAGATGGTTATATTATGATTCAAATGGCTACTCCCTCTGTACTGTCTCTATGCAGTGTGCACAATACATGGAATCTTCCCAAAGACAGCAATTTAATTTTGCCTTATTTCAGTTGCATTCAAGCAGTTAAATCTGCTCCCAGCTACTGTCACTTTCAGCTTTGTGATCATGAATTTGTCATTTAGGTGCTTGTGCTCCAAGACTGCCTAAAACAGACACCATTTTTGAGCTCTGAGGAGCAATCTAATTAAAATTTAGTTAAAAGAACAATGCAACAGCTGCATGCAGGATAGAAACTTAAACTGGCAAGACCATGTAAAGAAAATGTGCATGACCTCAAAATGAAATAATATGACATTGCATACATTTACTATGGATGCACATGACATAATCTGACCACACAAGCATGTCTTAGTCCAACTATTCTGCCCATTAAGGTCTATCTTATTTAAGAAGAAGCTCATTGCTAATCAGTTTAAAACTTTTTCCTACATTCCACTATAACTAATTTTGGTTATTATATGTATTTCTGAATTCCCACATGTTTTTGTTAAACAGCTTTCTAAGGAAAGCCCTTTCATGCATTTACACCACACTGGAAAAAATCAACATAAGATCATAAGAAGTTACTAAACTAATGGCCAAAGAACCATTTTAAGCCTAGTCATTCATGCCCCGATTTTCATAATAATCAGTGCCTCTAGGAGTAGAATAACTTTGGTATGTGCCTTTGCCTTAGGGCATCTGTAAGATGCTCCTCTCCATAAAAGCCACATATGACAAACCAGGGGTTAATTTACAATATCCCATCTAATTGTCCAAATTGCATTTGAATAGGATTAGAGAAGAACTCTGTTTCACATGAATGGGGAGTCAGTTACAGAGAAGGGGTAATCTCTGAGACACATATCTGTTCATCCAATATGTTTTGTTTATGTCACAGATGAGGTTTAGATCCTTAGATCAGGTATTTCCAGTGCTGCTTGTTTTCTGAATGTATACCAGGTCCATCAGGACTGAACTGGAGAATATCTTGTAGTGTAGGCATAAATCGCCCCTTAGTAGTCTGTAGGAAACTCGGTACAGGAACAGGGCATTGAGGTGGTCCATATAGGACATGTTATTTACTCTGTGTATTTTTTAGTGAGGGGCCTCTGCACTTGCTGTAGCTGTTGACAAATGCTTAGTTAGGTACATGCCAAAGGGTGCATTTTACTCAATTATTGGACTAATAAGAGCTGGATGTCGTGGGCCTATGATCTCCTTAGATCTGGATGCCATGACCTTACTGCACATCATAGAAGGATTTTCACACCACCATGGACACATGGTGATCAAAGTTCAGGTTACTATCAATCTGAGTTCCAAGACCCTTATCACTAGGTCTACTCTTAGGACAGTTTTATCAATATTGTAATTTGCAGGAGTGGTCATTTTCCCAATGGGTGTAGTTATGCATTTTTTGCAATGATTTTTAGGCCATGGTTTTGGCACCAGTTATTTGTCTGTCAGACCATCCTCAAGGATATCTACATCTTTGGGGGATTCAGTGAATGCATTCAGCTTGTAATCATCAGCAAATCTGGTCAGCCAAAACCCTCTACATTTGACATTACTTTAGTGCAAGTATGATCCAAACAGGAGAGGTCACAATATGAGCCATGTGGGATACCACTAGTAACAGGCCTATTTGTGGAGATAGATTCCCCCACTTTAAATTAATGTGTCTTATCTGTGAGCTATTTGGCTAACCATTGGGTGACATAGGGAGTTTTGCATAAATTAGTGAGTTTGTCTAAAATTTCCAAGTGACGTATCATGTCAATTGCCTGTGTCAGGCTGAGGTAGGCAGTATGCACTATTTTGCCCTCATTCATGGCTCTAATAATCTTCTCGAAGAAGTCAACCAGGTTTAGTAGGCGTTAACTGCCCTTGTCAAAACTGAAGAGGGATGGGTCCAGTTTTTTAAAGATATCTATGTCTTTGTTTATCAGGTCCATGATAATTCTTTCCATGACCTTACATGTAAGACTAGACAAACTTATTGATCTGTAGTTCCCTGGGTCAATTGATGGTCATCCTTTGTGTAGTAGGATGAGAGCTGTAGTTCTCCATTCCCTAGGGGTGAACCTGTCTGGAGGCTCTGGTTGAATACAGATTCTAAGGGGCCTGACAGGTTATGTTTCAAGCTATTTAGGAAGCATCTATGAATATTATCAGGTACCACTGATGCAGTGTTTTTAGATGTGGAGAGTGTGGTGAGGACCTATTCTTTAGTGACAGTTGTAGGAGAAATGGTAGATGGTATTTCCTGGGGAGTAAGCGGTCATCTCAGAGCCATATGAGCTCTGTTTTCTGTTTGCACCTTATTGTTCTTGTATAACATTTTTGAGCAAAGGTACTGTTCACTACTATTTTATGTTCAGCTTTGGTAACTACTTTAGCAATTAAATGTTTCTGTCATGACTTTCCTCCCTATACTTAGAGGTTGAGAGGTATGCCTTCAGTTGTAACTGAAATGCAGTGAAATCATTAGAAATGAATGTTGTTTTTGAATGTATATTCATACTGACAAGGCGGTCATTTTTTTTCCTAATTAGAACTAGCAAATACAATATTTAACTTATATACATAACATACATACTGTGACGTCCCTCCACTGGGCCAGTAATCAAGGAGCCTCAATTCTCACCACTGGTGAGGGATGTTCACATGGAACAAAAAATAGATACATGCAGTATTTCCAGTAGCTGCTCTCTGCACCAAGCACAATTTCCCTTAACAGCACACAGAGAGCACACTCAGTCTTGGTTCTGGGTTTCCCTCTTTGTCTCCAGGCCCCAAATTAGACTCTCCACTGCCACATCTGTAGAGTTGAGTATTCAGCCAATTGTTCCAAGCCAAGTCCTCCACAACCCTCTCTGTGAAACCAGTGCTCTGTGTCCCTCCTCCAAGTAGCTGACACACACTCTTTGAGATTTGATTTTCACACACACACATACACACACACACACACACACACACACACACACACACACACACACACACACACACACACACACACACACTCACACACACCTGGGAAAATCTGGCACAGATTTACCAGCTATGCCCCCTCTACCCAGACTATAAAGTAGATACTGCCAGCAGAACACTCCAAAGCCAGCTACTCTAAGGTTGGTACAAGCTTACCCAATTATACTGAGTAAAATGAATACTAATACAAATGGTAGTGCTTGACCAATGCCGCAAGGTTTTCAAAAGTGGCCACGGTGTCACCAAATAAATATAAGGACTCTCAAAGGTTAAAATATTCTCTAAAAGGCCAGCCACAATGAAGAGTTTAAATATATTTAATAATAAATAATAAAAGAACATGAAAATGCTAAATATTTATTTAAAATAAACACCAGAGTTTCAACCACAGGAAATATTAAAAATAACACAGATGGAAAGGTTCACACAGATACAGGAAAACAATACTTAACTAATCTCACTATATTTTCCTGACTGATCTAAAGAATTACTGTCCCCTAGTTTACTTATTAGAGCAAGGCAAGATGTTGTAGGTGAGTGGCCCTTCTTTGTCAGGTTTTAAAAACAGACTGCCTAGAGACTTCTGTCTCAGTTAGGATTAAAACATAATTTCCGTGCTGTATTACATAATGACATCATATACATCTGGTCATCTAACTCTTGTTCTCACACTACCCCCTTTACAACAAACTGAATCATAATCTAGCACATATGTGTCATAATGCACACACACATAGAGCTTTGCTAAGATGTGTTATAACATCTGGAAGCAATAAAACTTTTCAAAAACTTCCATCCTTCCAGGGTAGCAATTAGTTCACTCCTAAGGACAATACAATAAGATTTTTATTCCTGGTTTTCACTGATATTTTGTCTATGGCTGCAATCAGAATGAGATAAAATCTTTATGGCCTAAACCATGTAATATAATTTTAGATTATTTTTCAAAGTTAGCTGGATTAAGATTAACCTCTTCTCTTCCACTATTCTCTGTTACAATATATTCATTCAACAGTTACAATACAGTCTGACATACAGGTGTATTTTTCTGTCCAGCAGGACCCACTGTTGGTACATTTCTAAGACAAGCAGCTTTACAAATACTTTTTCATCACAAGCATCTTTACAAATCACTTTGATATACAAATGAACATATAATTTTATTTATTTATTTATTAGCGTTTGTTGACCGGGAAAGTCCACTGAGTTAGGGACCTATTTTCAGTGGAGGCCCGTGGAGAAAAGCTCCACAATGTATTACAGAGGCAGACAATGTTTAACAAAAAAATTTAAAAGTACTACATGTATGACAGGCAGTAAAACATATCACTATTTACAATTCAATAGGATTACAATAGTACGCACTGGGAAATCATTCCATAGGTTAAACTGTTACATCCACAGAAAAATTAAGGAGTATGGAACAGTAGCTAGTTTGGTGACAGCATAGTGATTCTGTATAGTAATGGTGTGCATTAGATTTTATGAAGAGAGGGTTTTCTAGTGTTTGGTGAAATGTGCTGTTTAAGGGGATTTGTTACTAAGGCAGGTGCAGGATGGATTCTTTAGGAAATGTGTTTTTAGGGATATTTTGAAGGTTTTAAGGGTGGTTAATTTTGGTTATTTCAGATGGTAGGTTGTTCCATAATCTGGCGATGGAATGGGAGAAGACACATTGCCCAGCTCTTTTGTTGGGTTTTGTTACAGAAAGCATGATATTTGTGGATGATCTTAATGTTCTTGTAGGGGTGTAAGTTTGTAAGATTGAACAGTGGCAGTGCATTCATTAGGTTTATATATTAGTTTGCGGGCCAAGGTTAGTTGGGTATAGTGCAGCTGGTGGGAGAATTCTAGCCATTTTAGTTCAGTGATTGCCTGGCAGTGATGAGAACAGTTTGTTTTTTTGGAGGCAAATTTGGCTATTTTCTTGTAGCAGAATTGTAATTTATTACTAAGGGTTGTGTGAAGATTGGTAAAGATGGCATTGCCATATAGAAGGGAAGGGATGAGTAGGGTATTAGCTAGTTTTGTTTTGGTATATGTATCCATGTATAGCTTGTGACGATAAAGTTTTCTTAGTTTGAAGTGGGTTTTCTTCATTGCATTTAGGATGTGAGGTTCGTAGGTGAGTTTGTTATCTATTGCTATTCCTAATAATTTGGCTGTCTGCACCAATTCTATTTGTGTGCCATCTTTGGCTAGGATTTTGAAGTCAGTATCAGGTGATTTTGTAGAGAAAAGTAAAAGTTTAGTTTTTTGGGGGTTTAGCATAAGTTGTGCATTAATAAGCCAAGATTCGATAGAGGTGAAAGCTTGCTGTGTGACTGTAAGGAGATCTAAGAAGTTGTCAGAGGTGGATATCAGTGTTGAATCATCTGCGTATTGGATGAGATTCTGGATTAGGGGGGCCTTGTGCAGGTCATTGATGAAAATATTAAACAATAGAGGACTTAAAATGGATCCTTGTGGTACTCCTGTATTGTTGCGTAGGTAATTGGATTGTACATTTAGCCACTTCTTTACTGATTGTTCCCTGTTATGTAGGTAAGAGGTAAACCAATTGATGGATTTTGGGGAGCAGCCTAGTCTAGTTAGTTGATTTACTAACTTGGTATGTGACACGTGTCGAAAGCCTTAGATAGATCCAGTAAGATTACTGAGGTAGGATGTCCTTTATCTAAAGTTTTATTGACAGTGTCAGTGAAAGAGAGTAGGGCAGTAATAGTGCTATGCCCTGAATGGAAATCATGTTGGGTAGGTGATAGAAGAGCATTAAAGGATAGGTATTTAATTAGATGTGAGTGGACACATTTTTCCAAGATTTTTGATAGTGGTGAGAGTATAGAGCTAGGGCGGTAGTTAGAAAGATCATGGGAGTTTCCCCTTTATGTAGTAGGGTAATAATGGATTTCTTCCATAGAAGGAGAACATGGGATTCAGAGAGAGAGTGATTTATGAGAAAGGTAACTGGGTATGCTATTGTGGTAGCTGCTAGTTGTAGATATTCTGGGGAATATTATCTGCAGACAGTGAGCAGGGTTTGAGTTGTTTTAAGAGTTTAAAGATCAAGGAGGTGGGTACAGGTTGGATAGTGAAGGAGTTAGTAGGGTGAGTATTAGTGTCATCTGCAGAGGAGGGGGTATGTTCAGTAGGTAAAGGAAGGTGTGTGTTTGAGCTAGCTGGGCAATCTTTAAGTAGTTTTTGAATGGTGGAGATGAAATGGGTGTTAAACTCTTGGGAAATTTGTTGTAGTGTTTTTTCAGGTGCATTGTATGGAGTTTGGATGGTGCCTGTGTTAAATAAATAAGAGACAGATTTCCAAAATGTTTTGGGATTTTTGTAAGAGGTAGACAGTTTAGTGGAGAAATAATCTCTTTTATCCTGTATCACTAGTTTTTTTGATTTGTTGCAGAGTTGTTTGTAGTGTAGTTTATTTTGTTCTGTTCTGTCTCTGAGTCATATTTTCCATGCTTTGTTTCTAAGACAGATAGTTTCTTTGGTTTGGTTTGTTAACCAGGGGCATGATTAGTTTTAGTTCATTTAGTTTGAATTGGAGCTAGGCTGTTGAGAGTATCTAAGAAAAGTTTGTTGAAATAGTCAACTGCTTTGTCTAAGGGGAGTGTTTTTAATGGGTTCCAGTTTTGAGAGTTTAGGATGTTTTATGCAGTTATTTATGTTAAAGTGGGTAAGGTTCTTGGAGGTTCAATATGAGTATGTTTTAATTGGTTGAGGGTGAGTCCTGTAGGTATATGCTGGGAGGTGGTCACAATGTATTTGGTAGGGTGCCTGAGTTTATATAGTTTTGGGATGGGTTACAAGTATCCAATCAAGGCTAGATTCAGAGTCTGTTGATAGACCATGAGTAGGTGAAGTGATGAGTTGAGTGAAACTATGAAGGTTTATGCTGTTTGCTGGGGAGGGGCTGTTTAATTTTAACCAATTAATATTGGTGTATCCTAGAATTATAGTTTCATGCAGTATATTCTGATTTATCCAAGATAAAACATCTTCAAGTATGTGGCTGTTCTGGCCTGGGAGAATATAATTTTATTTTATTTATTTTATTTTTATTTTACATTTGTTGACCGGGATAGTCCGACTGGATGCATGTCCATTTTCAGCGGAGGCCCGGGGAGAAAAGCTTCAAGGGTAAGCAGATACAGCATTACATAATACCAGCATTACATATTACAAACAGACTATTTACAGAGATTACATAAGTAATCAAGTTAAACAAGTTCCACAGGTTACAGTTAGTCCTGAGCACAAGTCAGGATTAAATTACACAGTAAACTGGTTAACAGATTTTTACACATTCGAGTTAGCCAGGCTTGATACATTGACATAGCCAGTTAAGTGACAAATGTTGTTTGAGTCTAGTTTTGAATTGACCTAAAGTGGAAAGTAAGGTAATATCAGCTGGAAGAGAGTTCCAGGATCTACCTACAGAGTTTGCAAAGAGAGAATCACCGGCTGTGTTATTAATTTTGCTAGTCTGAATTAGTAGTTTGTTAGAGGATCGAAGCGGTCTAGAATTGTTATAGGGGGTGATAATATTTTTAAGTGCAGGAGTATTGTCCGGATTATAGAGGATTTTATAGGCCATAATCAGTTGGTTATACTGGATTAGGCTAGGTAGTTCAAGCCAACCAAGCTGATTTAGATTGATGCAATGATGTGTCCTAAAAGGCAGCCCAGTGGCAAACCTGGCAATGTGGTTGTAGCAAATTGAGAGTTTGTTAAGGACAGTCTTGTTCAAATTCGAGAGTAGAGGAGATGCATACAGAAGGGTTGAAAGAAGGTGAGAGTGAGCTATGGCAATTTTAGCTGGAGGGGTTAGGAAGGCTTTTATTCTGTAAAGTGACCCTAGGTTTTTATTGATGATTTTGATAGTTTGGTTAACATGTAGGTCAAATTTGAGATTATTGTCTATGATGACACCTAATAGTTTTGTAGATGGGTCAGGGGAGATTATTGTGCCATCATTTGATTTTATGGTAAAGGTGAAAGCAGTAGACCTACGTGTTGGTGAAAATAACAGCATTTTAGTTTTTTTGGGATTTAGGATCAGACGATGTTCAGAAAGCCAGTTTTCTATTGTATGTATAGGTGGTCTGGGTAGCTGACCATAACTCTACTGGAGATGTGGCTGAGCAAATCAGAGTAGAGTCATCAGCATATTGGATACAGCTGACTTTTGGGATGACAGTATAAAGGTCATTAATGAAGATGGAGAACAGCAAGGGCCCTAGTATAGAGCCTTGTGGTACTCCGAGGGTGTTAGGTAGAAGGTTAGAAAGTTTGTTCTGCCAGAGGACAGCCTGCTGTCGACCATTCAGGTAGGATTGAAACAATTGGAGGGCTCCAGTATCTAGACAGAATGTTTGCAGGGTGTGGATTAAAAGTAGGTGATCAACCATATCGAATGCCTTGGAAAGATCCAAAAAGAGGGCTGAGGATATATAATTATTGTTGCGATTATGGTTTATGGTGTTAGTAAAGGCTAGGAGGGCTGAAGTAGTGCTGTGATGAGGACGGAAGCCATGCTGAGTGTCTGCCATAAGGCGATTTTGGATTAGGTGGTGCATGAGTTGTCTATGAATACATTTTTCCATAATCTTTGCAAGTGGAGAGAGTATAGCTATTGGCCTATAATTGGAGAATTCAGTAGAGCTGCCTCCTTTGTGAAGTGGGATTACATATGATATTTTCCAGATAGTGGGAATTTTAGCTTCTACTATGGTTCGATTGATTAGTATTGAGACGGGGTAAGCAATAGCATCAGCTGATTTTTGTAGGTACTCGGCAGGGAGCTGATCAGCAGAAAGTGTTGTGGGTTTTAATTTTTTGATCAAGATACGGATAAGTGAAGTGGTGACTGGTTGGAAGCTGAACGCAAGTAGGTTTCTAGGGGTGCTACTTTCAGGACCAGGGGAGCTAGGAGGTAGTTGGCTAGCTAGGGCTTGAATTGTCTCAGTAAAGAATTGGTTAAAACTATCAGAAACATCTTCAGGGGTTTTATCAATAGTAGCAGCAGGGATTGGGGTTGAATTTTGTCCAGGATGTAGTAGATTATTTAAACCTGCCCAAAACTTCTGAGGGTTATTTTGATTTACTGTCTGTAAATTACAGTAGTATTGTTTTTGTCTTGTAAAATTGATTTTTTGGTTTCATTCCTGGATTGCCTGTATTTAATGTGATCTTGAAGGTCTTTAGAAGAATGCCATAAAGCCCATGCTTTGTTTCTAAGGGTAATTTTGAATTTAGACTCTATAGAAAGTCATGGTGCAGTTTTTGCCTTGGTTCTCTTTGAACGAACAGGTGCATGCAAATCAAGGATCTCAAGGAATTTGTTGTTAAAGTATGCTACTGCTTCCTCTAAGGGGAGGTGTTTTAGAATAGACCAATTACATGAGTTTAGTTCTTGTTGGAATTTGGCAGGGTCAAAGTTTTTATTGTTTCTAACCTTTCTGGGTAAGGGTTGTTGGGAATTAATGGTTTTGTGCTTAATTACATATGTGAGAAGGTGATAAATTGCAGCTATGTATATTTCTTTATTTCTATTTATGTGAAGGGATATGAGTAGGACCTCAAGGTTTTTGAATGTGGACAGGGGTTTTGTATGAGTTGTTATTTGTAGTGAGTTTTCATAGATTAGAGCTATACTTCCACCCTTTTTATGAAGTCTGTCTGAGAGAATTATATTACATCCTGGAGGAAGAATTTCTGAGTCTGCAATGTATGGTTTTAGCCATATTTCTGTTACTGCGATAATATCTGGGCTGTGTGTATAGTTAGCCTGGTGTGGAATTCAGTAATTTTATTGCAAATGATGTGGGTATTTATTGTTATTAAATGAAATGAATGGTGTGATGTGTGGTTTTGTAGCCTAGTGGTGGATGTGTGGTTGTAGTGAAATGTTTGGTCAGCTTGGTTTGGATGGATATCTCCACATTGTTTTAATGTGTGGAGTAGATAAAATTTACTGTGGGTCTGTTGGCTATGTGTGGTGGGCTTGTAGTGTAGTTCTACAAGTAATTTAAACTTAGGGGTAGGTGGTAGACGTTTTAATCTTTATGAAGTAATGGTGTTAGCTGCTATTAGTGAGGGAGAGAAATCTGAATAACACAGCTTGTTTAGTTGTATGGGAAGGGTTTGTGTGCTGTGAGTGGTTGGTGGGGAGTATATGGTTTCATGTATGGATGTGGTTTGTATTAGTAAGACTAGAGTTAAAATATGGATAGTACAGGCAGTGATTCTAATTAGGTGATTATGTATGTAGGTTGGAGGGGCCATAATGATTGAGGAGTTGTATGGGTGTGGTAAATAAGGTGGGTTTTGCTGTTTGTTGATGTGGAAGGCCTTTATTGGTTGATTGAGAGAGGTGGTGGAGTTGAGGATAGTGATAAATCTAAGGAGATTGGGGGTGGGTGAGAATGGGGGTAGGGTAGGGGAGCAAAGTGAGCCCGAGTGTAGAGAGGGCGAACAAAGTGGGTTGAGCCAGAGACAAATTTGCATTGAGAAGGCTACCAAAAACTATCAGTAAGTTTAACTATTTTGTTTGCTGTAATTATTTTATGTCTTTTTGGACAAAATACTGGGGTATTTCTGTTTAAGTCCCAGTAAGTTACAGAAAGTTAACTGAGGGAGATAGACAATGACACAAGCAGCCAATTCTGGATAAAAACTCAGCTAACATTAAATATAGATAACAACTAATAAAATATTTGCAAGGGGAGTTTGGGTGGGAAGTTAGGAAGTTAAATTCTATTGCAGTATGCCTAAGAATTTCCATAAGGGTTTGGGTAGTTTAATTATGGTACTTGAATAAAGCAGGGGGGCTACAAAACTCCAGCTAGCTATGCTGGCATATGTTACACATCCACTGCCGTCCTTCTGATGGCATGACTGGCAATACCTCACCTCATCACATCTCCCCCCCCTTTGATGACTCAAGCTAGTTTTTCAAGTGACCCTTGAAAAACATTGATTGAGGAATGAGCCTGTCTGGGAATATATTAACCCATGGCCTGTCTTGAGAACTCATCTGCATTGGCATTGCTGACCACACTAAAGTGCAGCACTGTCATGTCATATGCCTACAACCCTAGGCTTCACCTTAATAACCTGGCATTTTGCTGGTTGGCTGGATGTAGCCATAGATCCCCCTCAGAGTCCTCCTGCTGCCATCCACTGCAAATATTCTGCATCAGGGCCTTCCTATCATGGTAAGGGTTCTTCATGTTAACATTGAACAGTTTGTGCCCGTGCCTCCTGCCTAGCAGATTCACCATGTAGTTAACATTACTGAACTTCCTCACCACTTTAAAGGGTCCCTCCCAAGCTGCCTGCAGCTTATCATGTCTGACAGGAATGAGCATGATAACCTGCTGTCCCACAGCATACTCTCAGGCTCAAGCATTCCTGTCATACCAGGTCTTTTTCTGCTGTTGGGCTCCTGTCAGGTTCTCCTGCGCCAAGCCCATGAGCTCCCTAAGCCTTGTCCTGAGGTTTAGGACATATGCCACAACAGACTCCTAGTAGGATTCACACTCTTCCTTCCACTCATCATGAGTCAACTCTAAAGGCCCCCTCACCCTATGCCCATACAGCAACTCAAAGTGTGAAAAACCTGTGGATTCCTGGGGTACCTCTCTGCATGCAAACAGCAGATGGGGAAAATATTTTTCCCACTCTCTTAAATTGGTCTGCAAATGCCTGCAGCATGGCTATTAGTGTAGAGATTAACATCTCAAGACCATTAGTCTGGGGGTGGTTGGGGATGGGCTTTACTTGCTTCACCCCACAGTACTCCCACAGATATGCCAGAAGGTCAAACATGAAATTGACACCTCTGTCAGTCAGGGTTTCTCTCAGGGAACCTACCCTGCTGTAAACTTCTAACAAAGCATTTAGCACCTTCTCTGACTCGATGGAGGACAGAATCAACATTGTCAGGGTACCTATTAGCATAATCTACTACCACCAGGATATACTTCTTTCCTGTGAAACTTGGGGTACTAAAAGGCCCCACAATATCCATAGCTACCCTCTGAAATGGCTCCTCAATCACAGACAAAGGCATCAAAGGAGCTTTGACCTTGTCTCCTGCTTTGCTAACCTTTTGGCACTGTTCACAGGTCTTGCAGTACTCTGTTACATCCCTTACAATTCCAGGCCAATAAAAATTATGCATAATATGTCTCTTGGTATGCTTTATGCCCATATGACCTACAAAAGGAATGCCATGGGCTGTGGCTAGAAGTCCCAGATGGTAGGCTGTGGGGACTACCAACTGCTGTATTACCTCATGTTCTAGCCTCCTCAGGAGTCCACTTTCTATACAGTAACCTTTGTTCCAGTATACAGACTATACTTTTCCTTGATAGTCAGGTACCTCTCTAGCTACCTCAACCAAACGTCTTAGTGTAGGGTCCAAGAGTTGAGCCTGTCTCAACTCTACCTTTGTGACCCTTCCTAGATCCCCTTTTAAAGGAAGTCTAGTATCCTCTGATAGTGGTGCCTCCCTGTCAGCCTGGGTACTACCACTGACCTCTGCTTTTGCAGTCACTCTGTCCAAGGGAACATCAGTATCTACCAGCAACTGTGGCTCACCTTCAGGCTCACTGCTACAGGGTAGCTCCCTCCCTGAAATAGCCACCTCATCAGCCATGGCTTCAGGTGTGGGGGTCTGTCTGTTTCTCTGCAGGCTACCAGTCCCACATGCCTGTCTCCAAGCCTGATGTGTGAGTAACTGCATGCACCCAAAGTACTGTATTATCAAAATCATTCCCTATCAGGTCTTCTGCAGGGATATCCTCAAACACACCTTTTCCACCCTCCAAGATGGGGTCCCTTCTAAGTTCTAATTAGAATAGACTTCCCAAGTAAGTACAGCTTCTTTTTAACTACTGCAGGCTTCACAATGGTTATGCTGAAGGCTGTGTCTCTCTTAGCAGTGGTCTGTCTTCCATCCACTAACTAAACTCCTGTGATAGTCTGGTGCCCCTGTTGTCTTCAGACAACTTATCATTGGCATACTGTTATTCCCACTTTCTGGCTCTCCCACCTTTTGTTCCCCCTTGCTTTCATTGAGATCTGTATACTACATTGTCCCACTGGTTACATTTAAAACATCTAACCCTTAATCTTGCCCATGAACCTGAACTACTGGCTTCCTCTCTCACTGGTGGACTCTGTTGAGGTGGTTTAGGCTGCCCACCTTGGGTTCACTTATATCCATGGGTATCCCCTTCTTGTACAGTGATGCCCTGCTTGCTAAGTAGAAATCCCCTTTTCTCACCAGCTCATCTGCAGAGTTCTACTCCCAGTCTGCCAAGGAGATTCTCATGTCCTCAAGCAAAGTATTAAGGGCTTGTTCCTTCACCAAAATGTCTGCCAGCCTTTCAAAAGTGCTGACCTGACACCAACTCACTCACCTATGAAAATAAGTGTTTAACTCAGCAATATAATCACATACACTTTCATCTGCCTTGTGTCTATGCTCACACAATGTTTTTTTCTGTAAAATTCAGGTGTTAACTTAAAACATTCCAATAAATACTGTTTTACTTTATCATAGTTTAAACATTCAGTATCAGACAATTTAGAAACAGCAGTTACAGCTTTAGTATGGAGTAAGGAGGTCAGGAACCATGCCCAGAGCCTTTGGTCAGCATTATACTGTCCACATACTCTTTCAAATATATAAATAAAACTATCAGAATTATCACACTCTGTAAACTGTGGAAGAAATTTCCTGACCTTTATTGCTTCTGACATTTGGTTATTCCTTTTCCCATATCTCCATGACCCTGACAAGGGGACAGCATCTCCTTCTCATGTGCCTCTGTTTCTCATTTTTTTTACCTCCAATTGCCACAGTCTTTCATTTTCTTCAGCCTCCAAACACCTCAGTCTGTCTGCTTATTCTAATTCCATATGTTTTGCCTGCAGCAGTCTCTCCGCTGATTCTAATTCCAAACATTTCGCCTCCAGTTCTAGTCTCTTTAACTCCAGATGGATTTTTAAATCCTCTGAGGAAAAGGTGAACTGTTCTGCTCCTCAGTGCTGCAACTCCCTATCACCAGACTGGTTATCTGCTTGGTTACTGGTCTGGGCTACAGCTATGACTAAGGTTGAAATCATTTCTTCTTTAGTCAGTTTGGAATGCACCAATCCTTTGGTTTCACACATCTTGGCCAACTGGTTCTTTGTCAGCATGCCATAATTCTTTGTTGACATCTTTGCCTGCTTTCCATGACTAAACTAAACTGACAAAAATAAATAAAACTGTTGTGAAAATGAAACTGTGTATGTTTACCTTGTGACTTCTGAGAGTACACACATCTTCAGTGACAACTGCTTATAGGCTAAAGAAGTTCAATTAATATTCCACCACTGCCACCAATATGTGATGCCCCTCCTCTGGGCCAGTAATCAAGGAGCCTAAATCCTCACCACTGACACTGGTGAAGGATGTTCACTTGGAACAAAAAATAGATACATGCATTATTTCCAGATGCAGCTGTCAGCACCAAGCACAATTTTCCTTAAGAGCACACAGGGAGCACACTCCATCCTGGGACTGGGTTTTCCTCTCTCTCTCCAGGCCCCAAATAAGACTCCCCACTGACAGAGATGTAGGGTTGAGTCCTCAGCTGAGTGTTCCAAGCCAAATCCTCCACCACCCTCTGAAATCAATGTTCTACATCCTTGCTCCAAGTAACTGACACACACTCTTCGAGATTTAATTTTGCACACATACACACACCTAGTAAAGGCTGGCACAGATTTACCAGCTATGGCCCTTTTGCCTAGACTATAAGGTAGATACTGCCACCAGAACACTCCAAAGCCAGCTATTCTAAGGCTGTTACAAGGGTACCCAGTCATACTGAGTAAAATTAATACTAATACAAATGGTAGTGTTTGACCAATGCAGCAAGGTTTTCAGAAGTGGCCACAGTGTCACGAAATAAATATAACTACTCTCAAAGGTTAAAATATTCCCTAAAAGACCAGCCAGAATGAAAAGTTTAAATATATTTAATAATAAATAATAAAAAAAACTTTAAAATACTATATATCTATTTACAAAAAACACCAAAGTTTCAATCACAGGAAAGACTAAAAATAACACAGATGGAAAGATTCACACAGATAACTAATCTCACTATATTTTCCTGACTGATCTGAAGAATTACTGATCCATAGTTCACTCACTAAAGTAAGGCAAGATGATGTAGGTGAGTGGTCCTTCTTTGTCAGGTTTCAAAAACAGATTGCCCCGAGACTTCTGTCTCATCTAGTGTTAAAACATCATTTCAATGCTGGATTACAGAATAACATCACATACATATGGTCATCTACCTCTGGTTCCCACACTGCCCCCTTTTCTAGAAACTGAACCAGAATAGATCACGTGTCATAATACACACACATAGAGCTTTGCTAAGATATGTTATAGCATCTAGAAGCTATCAAACCATTTCAAAACTTCCACCCTTCCTGGGTAGCAATTACTTTACCCCTAAGAATAATAAGATTCCTAGTCTTGGTTTTCACAGATATTTTGTCTCTGGCTGCAATCAGAACTGTAAGATACAATCTTTATGGCCTAAACCAGGTAATTTACTTTGAGACTATTTTTCAAAGTTAGCTGGACTGAGATTAACCTCTTCTCTTCCAGTATCTTCTGTTACAATATATTCATTTCAACAGTTACAATACAGTCTGACATACAGGTGTATTTCTTTTCTGTCCAGCAGGACTCACTGTTGGTACATTTTTAACACACACATCTTTACAAATACATTTTCAACACAAACATCTGTACAAATCAGTTTCATATACAAATGACATATAATTCTTTACCAAACTCCAGCTAGCTATGCTGGCACATGTTAGAAATCCACTGCCCTACTTCTCCTTGCATAGCTGGCAATACCTCACATCATCACACATACATAAATAAGTAAGACTACATACACATTATATGTGAAATAGTTTCATTTATTTTACAAAATAAATAAAGAAGCAAGCAAACACAAAGGTCCCATGTGAAGTCATAGTTTTATTTATTGGACTATTTCGCAACTAATGACATAACTTGGCATACATGGCTATTTTTGATATAGTGTAACAGCTTTACAGTGGAACAGTTTAAATTGCAACTGACAGCCAAGGTGATATTTTGTTGCAAACAGACAATCTGCTGATCAATCACATCAATGCAAGACCTCTGTAATACACATTACATGTAAATATAAAAAATAAATAAAAATAGAGGCATCCTTCTGCACATAACATATCCACTCTGTTAAACAGCTTATTTATATTTACACATTTTACATAGATATAAATAGCTACAAATATTTCAGGCATGGGCAATAATGCCTTCTAGCTTGCAAATGTACCAGAACAGTCATTTCCATGTAAGTGAAGATGTTCTTAAAAAAATTCTAAACTAATGCTTGCTTTAATATGATTAAAATTTTTAATCCATGTGTCAGCTACTCTTACAGAGAACAAGTTATTCCATCTTTCATTCCTATATCATCTCCTACACAGATTGTCTGATGATTCTGTACCACTCTTTGATAAATCCAAGTATTCCCAAAGGTAGTTGTCTGTAATTACTCTCCAGTTAACATCTCCACTCAAATATCACCTTGACCCAGCCAAGGCGTTTGACAGAATCCCACACTTGGGCATTGTTGACAAACTTAAGAGGTTAGGTACAAACCTTTATGTAACCTGGTGGATAGCCAGCTGGCTCACTGACAGGACCCAGGAAGTTAGAACTGGGGAATCCACCTCTACAAAGAGTCCATCACAAGTGGAGTCCCTCAGCGATCGGTCCTGGGACCTCTCCTTTTTGGCATTTACTTCTCTGAAGTCAAGGCCAATGTTAATGGCCTCTGGATGACTAAATTTGCAGATGATTGCAAATTAGGAGCTGTCATTGAATTGCCCCATCGACAGAAATGTTCTCTGAGAAGGAGAGTGTGAATCATTTATATTTATATATATATATATATATATATATATATATATATATATATATATATATTTATATATATATATATATATATATATTTATATATATATATACTCAGAACAACTTATTGAGTAAGTTTAGTGTTAGTTAAACAAATATGGGTATGGATAACTGAGTTGAAGACAGGGACAGTACAGTAATGTGGTGCATTCTAGTCAGCACCCAGATGTATTAAAAGTATAATTCTACATTGTAGGATAACGGCAGAACTGTTTTTTGTGCTATTGGGAAAGTGAACTGGCAGAAAACTATGTATACAGTGTATGAATGTTATACTACCTGGAATAATAATTTTATATTCCATAATAAATCATTATGGCTACGTTACCCTTTATTGTTTAACTACTCCTCAGCATTATGTCAGATCTTTGCACAGACCAAAATGTGACGTAATCACACTGACCATACCTTGTGCATACTCTTGTGGACATTTGACAAGGTGACGGCAGTCCTATACTTGGATTGAGACAACACATCGTTGTTTTCATTTGATGCATTCATATGTGGTGTAGCACTGTATGGCTTATTAACAGTGCATAACAATGAGAGCAATCACCATTGGTGACATATTGAGTGGGAACACTATTGTATCACTGGCATGAGATATGCAGTTTAGTTGTCTAGATAATGTGTTTTGTGTGTGTGGACTATTTTCATTCAGGGGCTGGTGTGTGCTTGTATGCTTTGTGTCATCCAAAAGTGTACTGGCAGGCCTTATGTAAATGCTGTTGCTCACTCATGTCATGCTAAGTCTTCCAGGGTGATAGTACTATATCTGGATATGTTTTTAGTTTTTTTCACGTCTCTGAACTGCACAGCACTGTGTTATGTGATGCTATTATGTAGCAGATATACAGAAGTGGTTAATAGGTCTGTGAATACCATTCATGGATATGGTCAA
Organism: Protopterus annectens; assembly: GCF_019279795.1. Taxonomy (NCBI): domain Eukaryota; kingdom Metazoa; phylum Chordata; order Ceratodontiformes; family Protopteridae; genus Protopterus; species Protopterus annectens. The sequence continues at coordinate 1,287,182,483 of NC_056744.1, read as the reverse complement.
AGATACTGGTTTGCTTACATGTGGTGATGCCTAAATGAAAGAAGCGTGCACATCTAGCTTCTTAGGTTCATGGGTTAACAGTATACCTATCCACAATATCCCATATTGTAAGTACCCATTGGCATGACTAATTTATACCTAGTTTTAGACCCCTTTCAGTTATGACTTCAGGGACTAGACCTGGGCTGAATATATGACTGACCATCCATTCATCCAAGTTTTGCAAAAAGAGGGCCAGGGAGTTACTTTGCTTTATAGTCAAAGAAAGTTTAGTCTGTTAGTAGGAGACTGTCTGGGATGTATAGCTATCTTGCCAGCAGGTCCTATTTATGTTTTAGTAGAATATAAGTTCTCTTGCATGGTTGTTTAGGATGTTACTAGTTCTGCGGATGTGCAGAAGGTGATAGTGGACTGGATCCTTTGAGGCTATATAGGTTAGACAGAGATTACCTCTCCATAGTCTATAGGAAAAGAGACAAAGTGCTTTAAGGCTGTCTGGGTAGCTCAATAAAGACCTGCTCTTGGTTATTTACAATGAGAAAACAATGCAGTCTCTCAAGCAGGGTCATGTGCTTACACAGGTACATACCAAGAGGGACATTGTACTCTATTAATCATCCCTGGTGATTAGATAAAAAGATTTCCTAACATTAGTGGATACCTAACAATCAAAAGATAACTAATTGTCATTGAAACTGCTCAGGTCAGAGTCAGTTTTGGCTAAAGACATAGTGCTGGTGCTGGTGCTGCATTTCTTGGCATGTAGTTTTGGGCTGTGCTCCAAGCACCACTTATTGTTGCATGTTAGTCACTCCTAAAAAATCTGGAAGTGAGATGGTGAGGTAGTGACAACTCCTGAATTAGTCAGCTACAAGCCTTTAATGTCAGCCTCGACATTAGAGAAGTAAATACCAAAGACAAGTGGCCCTGCAATTGATCACTGGGGGATACCACAGGTGAATACTCTTTTTGAAGAGAGCGTTCCTCCCAACTAATAGACTTGGCTATGACCAACAGCCAGTTTGCTCCATTGCAAAAGAGGCTACAGGTCTGTGTGTGATGAGATAGCATCTTTAGCTGAATAAAATCCAGTCAGTCAACAAATCTATTTGAACATGGGAGGGGGAAGGAACATACAAAAGAACAAACTTCAGCTGTAAGATCATAGCACTTTCTATAATAACCCATCCCTGCTGAGAATTTGTGTAATCTGACCTGCAATATGCTAACAAGACACTGAAAACTTGGGCTCTGGGTGAACATGTGACTTACACAGTACTAAAATGTAAATGAACTCCAGCACAAAATCTGAGTTAGTGCCCATTTCACTTTCGTAATAAACCACAGGGGGTACAGATTATACTGACATTAAGTAAAATTCGTCCCCAGTACAGTATATGTTACTTTTTCTTCTGATTCATATAGCAATGAGAAAGATTCCCAAAACTATATTTATAATCAGAGAAGTAAACATTAGCAACGGACAGAACCAGGCATATGCAAGTTTCAAAATCCAGACACGAACTCACAAAGTAAGACTGTAAAGCTTAAAGTTCAAAATGTAGGCAAAATGCAGGCACAAAAAATCCAAATGGATGCAGAACCATAAAAAACTCTTTTATTGTAGTCGACAAGTGGTCTTACTTTGTGAGTTCGTGTCTGGATTTTGAAATTTGCATATGCCTGGCTCTGTTTGTTGCTAGTGTTTACTTCTCTGGTTTATTTATCGCTATTCCAGCAACGGAGGACTTACCACTTGGTTTCCACTATTTTGTTCTTATTTATATTTATAATCAATTTAATACTTGACATAATCTAAATGACATATTATACTGTCTGTTGCAGTATAACATTACCTCTCATTCTATGTATTCCTCATAGCTTGCCTTTCTACTGTTCAACTATTCCTGTTGCCCAAAACTGGAGTTATGCATTTGGTGTTGTAAGACAGAAGAAACTCTCCAGGTATTTTGCTGTAAAAGGATCTATGGAAACAAATGACAGAAAATTGTTTGCATGTTTTGCACAGTACTGTGGCAAATATTCATCTTTTGAGGGTAATCTGTTACCTTACTGTCACCACAGATTCTTTCACGTGGTAGCTGCATGGTTTCTCTTATTACTTCTAAAACAGTCTTATGCAGTCTCCATATACCTTGCATGTGCGCATGTGCAAAGCTATTTTTTCACACATACACAGACACACACACACACACACACACACACACACACACACACACACACACACACACACACACACACACACACACACACACACACACACATCCTCTGCTAAAGAACACAGAAAGTATTCTTTCTCTTGGACTCATGGGTTGAGACTGTTACATCAGCATTAGTCAGTGTGATCAAACCACCTAGAGAACCTGTAAACATTTGCACCAGGTGCTCTGGGCACATTGACTAATGTTGATATGACCCCCTACTCCATGTAAAAATGGGAAAAACAGGAATGGATCATGACAACGACGATGACACTGCTTCAGTCCAAGTTAGCCTTGATTATTTCCCATTTATTATCAGTTAAAGTCATACAAATGCAGGACGTTTGGGTTTTTTATTTCATCAGGGTATGGAGTTCCTTGTTCAGTTCAAGAAAAGCCTTTATGTATCTTGACTTCTTTTTTGCACGCAGTAATTTTTTTCTTTTATTATAGTGCCTGTTTATATTAGGGTTCTACTATAGGGGTTTATTTTTGACTTTGGCATTGCAATAATTTCTGAGGGAGACAGATGCAGCTATGCAACTATTTACTTGTGCACTTTAAGGATTTCACATAAGCAGTGGGGTTCATACTTTTCAGCCTGTTAGAATAAAAAATCTGGACAAAGCCGAAAAGAATGGGGAAGGGGAAGAAAAAAGGGCAAACATTTTAAATATTACACTTATAAAGTTAGAAAGTTGCTAGATTAATGGTTTTGCTTTAGCATACATTTTCTAAATAATATGAAGTCTGAAAATCAAATGTGTCTCATTTAGTAAATTAAATTCTCACTGATTTGTCATAGACCAAAACTATGAGACAAAAATCTGGACATGCTGTGAATGTCAGGACACTTGATAGGAATGGTGGGGTTCTTAACATGAAATTAGCCAGGTCATCAATCAGTTTTTAGTAGCTAAGCCTTTGCATAATTTCTGAATACTGATGTATTCAAAGTTGTTTCAGACTTCAGTCTTATGGAGAATATGCTTGATTTCAGCATATCACTCAAATGTCCAGATTTTTGCAGAATGTCCAGATCTTTGACTCATAATTTTGATCTGTTTTTTATATAATTTGTGCTTTTCCTATAAATTACTGAGGACTGAAGTCACTAATTAATTATATACATTTGAATTTCTGACTTCATATCCTTCAGAAAAAGCATGCTACTGCAAAAATCTGTTACTGTTTCAGCTTTCTAAATTTATAATTGCAAAATGTAAAATAGGTCCCTGTTTACATGTCCTTGTCCCATATTATTTTAGACTTTGTCCAGATTTCTTGCCCTAAGAGGTTGAGTTATGCTTTGTGGTCTGATTTGACCATAGAAGATGTTATAGTTGGTCATGCAAAGCTGCCCCATATTGGTAAGGACCAAATCTCATTGCTTTTTTCATCGCCTGAGCTCATTGACATTTTTATTGTCATTAATGTGTATTTATTGATATTCCATGACACTATCTTGTCCAATGACATATTATCTCATAATGACATAATGATTATTATCCGGGTGAAAAAGGCCATCCATGTCTACCTGAACAAGTACAATATTTGTTTTCTACCTTGCACATTTTGCTGGTAACTCTAATGGTTTTGGCCTTGCCAAAGAAAGCAGTAGACCCTTAATTTGGATAGGAACCACTTTGGATCATTACCATAGTTTCTAAGCAAACCCTGTAGTAGAACAGAATATTGTAGAGCACTAATAAAACTTCCTAGGGTGTTATTTGGGCCCATGGACCTACTGTTCTTCATTGTACTCATCTTCTTCATGAGGATATGATACCATGGTAGTTACTCTCCAGTTCTACTAGAGCTGAATATCTTTGTAGATATTTATGTCATCTGAGTTGGAATTTAGTGCACCACTGATTCCTATAATGCTACATGCATGAGTATATCCTCCAAGCTTCCTTTCCTACTTGCAGAATATCCATTTGCCATTTTAACTTATAGGAGTCCTTGGTTGACTAGAACTATACCAACTGTATTAGTAGACTTATGAATTTAAATTATGTCACTATATTTATAGATGGGCATGTATATGATCCTAATGGCTACTCCCTGTGTACTGCCCCTATGCAGTATGCACAATGCATGTAATCCTGCCAAAGACATCAATTTAATTTTGCCTTATTTCCGTTGCATTCAAGCAGCTAAATCTGCTCCCAGCTACTGCCATTTTCAGCTTTGTGATCATGAGCTTGTCATGTCAGTGTTTGTGCTCCAAGACTGCCTTAAACAGACCATTGTTGAGCTCCGAGGGGCAATCCAGTTAAAAGAATAATGAAACAGCTGCATGCAGGATAGAAACATAGACTGGCAAGACCATGTAAGGACAATATCCATGACCTCAAAATTGTGAATAACTTGAATGAACACATTTTGAATGATTTAGCCTTTTGTACTAAACAAGCTGAATATCAATCAGCATTTGTTAATGTGGACATACAAATTAATGTTATAAGGGAAAAGAAGATTAAAAAACTTGCTAGGGACAAAAATGAATATGAGAATGATTGTGTCTTCCCTCTTCCTAAAAATAGGGGCATATATAACACGAACAATTCAAGTAGTGGTGTGCAGCTGAATATTAACAGCTTGGAAGACATTCCAGCTATGTTTAATGAACTTGAAATGGATAATGCCCATTTAGGGGAACCCCCCCCCCCAAAGATCCGAAAGGATCCGCAACCAGAGGCAACAGGATGCCAACAGGGACTGGAACAATACAAAGGGGGGTTGCCAATATGGACAGAGAAATGGTTATTCAGGGAGGGGGGCAGAACACAGAGACATTTCTAGTATCTGAAAAATAGTGATGTTGAACATGAAGTGTGCACTGTTGTGACTAATGAACATAATGATTTTATGATTTACAATTACAGTAGTGAAACTGTTACTGGTGAATGTGCCTCTTTATTTAAAAAGGGCATAAATTTTGTACCATTAAGAAATGTTAATGTTGACAAGTATCTCCTAGATTTAAAAATATATGCCAGGAAATTAAATTTAAATTGCTTTTTTCAGAAGAATGGTACCTATGAACCAGTTAAGGGTTGTACAAGAACTAGTACATTCAACACTCCACCCTACCTTACTATTCATTTATTTGAAAATATATATATGAATGATATCAGAATATTGTTAAACAAATCCAAAATTACTACATTTAATTTAACAGAGTGTGAAACAAGACTTTTCCAGAGTATTTGTTCCAATAAATCCATTAGAATTATGAAACCTGATAAGGGGGGAGGTTTGGTGGTCATGGACCAACAAATGTACATAGATAAAATGTTGGGGATTCTATATGGAGACTGTTATGTGGAAAGCTCTCTAAATGAGTTTAATATAGCTAACAGAAATATTGATGTCACTTTGAATGATTTATTATTTAACTATCAGATAACACAGGAAGAACATAGCTTTCTAACACAAATGTACCCCAAAACTCCAACAATATTTGGAATCCCCAAGATACATAAAAGCATCAGAACCCCCTCCGCCCCCCAACAAGGCCTATTGTGGATGCAAAAGCATGGAAAACAACACCTTTAGCCAAATTTCTTGATTTTCATTTAAAAATCTATGCTTCTTGATTACCAACTCAAGGATTCGTGGGATTGTTTGAAGAAAATCAAGGAAGAATTATATAGTAATAAATTAATTTTGGCTACCATTGATATAAAAGATTTATTTAGCGTAATACCACATGAAGAGGGCCTTGACCTATTTTATGATTTTTTATGCAGTAACACAAATATAAGGCATGAAAGGATATTAATGTTTAGAACTTTAATGGAATTGGTCCTTAACAACAATTTAACATATTTGAGAACCAGCTATTTAAACAGAAAACAGGCGTAGCAATGGGGGCAGCCTGTGCCCCCCGTTTGCCAATATAGTTTTGGCCCAGTGGGAACTCACTCAGGTATTCACTTTAGAGCTATTCAAGCTGTGTAAATTCTATGGGAGATTTTTGAACAATATATTAATATTCTGGGAAAGCAGTGAAAATGAATTACAGATGTTTTTTAATTTTTAAATACTAGTACATCTTTTTTAAATTTCACTATGGAACAAAGCAGTGACAAGATCAATTTTTTGGATATATTTATTATCAAAAATGAAGTAGAACAGAACTTTAAAACCATGATATACAGAAAACCCACATATTCTGTTACCCTTTTACACTATGAGAGTGGACACCCTGACTTTCAAAAAAAGTCACTTGTCAAAGGCCAGTGTGTTAGATTGGCATGTATGATCAATGACATAGAAATGTTCTACGAAGAGAGGGACAAGTTGAGGGGTATGTTACAACAAAGAGGGTATCTTAACAATTTTATTGAACCAATTCTTAATGAGGTCATGGAAAAAGGGTATGTTGACACTTTTTTTCCATTATTAGGGACTGATACATCTGGTATCGTTACCCCTAATATTAACATTTTGAGTGAAGATACAAACATGACCCAAGATTTCAGCAAGGCCCTTATTTTAACTTATAACCCATTATTTTATGACATCAAGGACATATTAAATAAGAATTGGTGTATTTTTAGAGGAGATCAACAATTGCTAGAAAATGTGGGGGAAAAGCCATGTGTTGCATATAAAAAAGATGCTTGTTTTAAAAATGTACTTGAACAAAACACAGAGGGTTATAAAACCTATGGAAAAGGGATGGATGACCAAATGTGGTCATTGTACACAGTGTTCCAGTATTTTTGAAACAGACACCTTACATATTCCACATTATGGTCTAATACATTTGAACCATAGGTTGAACTGTAAGAGCACATTTGTAGTTTATGCAGCCTTATGTCAATCCTGTGAAGGATTTTACATAGGCAAGACTAAAATGGCCTTCAAAGTGCGTGTTTACCAACACAATTATGATATTAAAAAAGCCAATGAAAAAAATGCATTGACATTGCACATCAAGTAAAATCCTGACCATAGGTTTAAATTTATTGCCTTTGACCAAGTTGTTCTTAACAACAGGGGGGGTCCATGAGAATTGTTTCTCGAATTTAGAGAATGTATGTTGCAGTTAAGATTTAATGCCAACAACCCCCCTGGGTTGAATGATATTATTTCCCTCTCTAGTCATTTAAAACTAAAAGCTGAATTTTATCTTTGATAGTTTTGTAATGTTTTAACTTGCACAGCAAATAAGCAAAGTAGGGGAAAATGTGATCAATGTTTGTTTATAATACACCTTTTTATACTGTCTTAGTGTATCAGCAGTATGCTGGATTGATGTTTGTTACTTATTTATACATATGGGTTACTGTGAAGAGCAAACACTATTGTAGTTTGTTTTGTCTTGCAATTTTTTTATTATTATTTCTTAATCAAGTTTCACATATATTTCAATGTTTAGTTTTAAAACATAGTGTTGCAATACAACCTGAATCCTGTAGAGGCAATATAGCTTGAGAAATAGTGTTGCAATACAATTTGAATCCTATATAGGAAATTAATTGTGGTCTTATGCTGGTGCCTGGCTTTTAAAAGCAGTGATGTCAATGTTTTATGTAATCTGATGAAGTCAAGTGTATCTACTGATGAAAGCGCTCGTTAAAAGAGTATTTTTCTTCATATTTGCGGCATTTTTTCTTATTTTCACTCAAAATTAAATTGTATGACATTGCATAAAGTTACTGTGGATGCACATGTCATATAGCTAACTAGAATTTGACTACACAAGCATGTTTTATCCCAACTGCTCTGCCCATTAAGGTATATCTTATTTAAAAAGAATCTCATTGCTAGTCAGTTTCCTACCTTTTCCTACACTACACTATAACTGATTTTAGTTATTATATGTATTTCTGGATTCCAGCATGTTTTTGTTAAACAGCTTTCTAAGGAAGGTAATTTCATGCATTTGCAACTCATTGGAAAAAATCTTCATAGGATCATAAGAAGTTATTAAGCTAATGGTCAAAGAGCCTTTTTAAGCCTAGCCATACATGCTCTAATGTTCATAATTATCAATGCCCTACGACTAGAATGACTTTGATATGTGCCTGTGCCTTAGGGCATCTGTAAACTGCTTCTGTCTATAAAGCCAAAGGTGACAAGCCAGAGGTGAATTTACAATATCCCTGTATAGAATTGCTAACTGTGTATCTGTTCCTAGCTAGTGACTTGTTTATTAGAACCAGAGTCTCTTGAAGCTCAAATAAATGTAGAAAGGGACTACCTACCATGCTATGCAATGTACAGCTAAAATGGTCAGATATAGGATAAGCTATAAAAGTAAGTCTGCAAATGGAAACAATAGAAGGTGTTTAAGGAGGTCCAGGATCACTGATTAGCTTACTTTGTTAGTGGCAATAGCTTATTCTGAATTATTGTATTTGACAGATACTCTGTTTTTCAATTCATCTTATGTTTCGGTGCTGTCCTACTCCTAATTACTCTCTTAATTGGATTTTTACCTCTAGCTTTCCAAAACATCAACTGTGTCTGCAACTGATCTTTCCATGTCCAATTCTATTGATCTAAGAAGCAACTGGGAAACCTACACTGTAGTCGGGAAGAAAATTGCAGCCCCCTATCTAGCCAATGTAGGTTAAAACATCTAGGTTCTGGCATTAAACTAAGCTAAAAAGACACATATTGGTGAGCATGCTGGCAGGAACATCAGCAACCATAATCTAATACCACCTTAAAGCTTCTTAGACTCATCTCCATAGTACTAACATATATGAAAACCATTCCCATTGTATTCTGTGGTCAGTTTAGGTAGTGAAAGAAAACATTGTATCCATAGTAGTACAAAATGCTTGTTAATATAGTCCATAAGACATAGCATAACATGTTCACTGCTACTCTACCAAAAAAACTGCTAAAAATAATGTGCGGAAATGCAAGTGTACTTTTTCTCTTTAATAGTAAGAGTCTGCTTGTCCAACTTTATTTTAGGAAGTAACCATGTACCTGTGTGGTCCAGTGTGGAAGACATTTTTTAAGCATGCTGTCCATCCTGAGAGCTGGCTCTACACACTCCGTACCCCCTTGCTTTGCTCAGGCTCACTCTGATCCCTTACCCTACCCCCAGTTCCCACCCACCTCCACTATATCAACATTTAAAGTGAACCAAACCACACCCCTTCAGTACAATTAGCCTATCTGTCCAATTCAGCAACTAAATCCACACCCACTACCCATTATACACTTCACCTTCCCCTAGATTTACCAGTCAGCCAATCTAAACACTTACCTCACCACCTTACACCCATCCTGACATTCATAATATATGTCCATGATCTCTCTAATACCATCCATTACAACCAACACTAATTAGCTACATCTACTATCCCACCCACCTAACCTCCCCACACTATCATGCTTTCAACAAGCATCTTACCACCAATCACTGCACTACTTTGTCTACTCATCCTAGCTTATCAAGCCACCTTCTATCAAAAACTCCAAGTCACTAGCATCCACTCTCCAACCCACCTATGTAAATCTAACCACAGCATACCCAGCATTAACATACACATCTCACCACCACTATACAATGCCTCCAATATACTATTCTTCACTTTCAAATATGCCTGCACACAAACACCACAACACACACTCCATAAAGATTCCAGACTGTTATCCAAAACCACTCACCATTTTCTACACTTAGACAAATCAAACTACGAGGGGATATACCCCCTAACCCAGGCCTCCTACATCCCTACCAACTCCCCCCTCATAAAAACAAATCCAAAGAGTACCATAGCAACCTTTCATCCAACAACCCTATTACAAAACTCAACAACTCTGACCTGCTAATTATTAACATGAATATAAGAAGCATTATAAACAAAATAGATGAATTCCATGCTACCCTTGCCATTTACTCACCTGGAATAGTTGTCTTAACTGAAACCTGTCTGAAATCCCATGTAAAAGATGAAGAAACTTTAACCCAACAGTACAACATTATAAGACTTAACAGAAAAAACAAGTGGGGCAGCAGAATTGCAATCATGTTCAAAGATACTCTCAAACTAGATCAATTGAACTATATACCACCAGAACGTGCCAACTCTGAAATATTAACAACATGCTTTCAAATAACCCCCCCCCCCAAAACTATAATATTTGCTACCTACTTTCCTCCAGGAAACAACCAATTCAACATAGAAAACATTCTCTGCTGGTCATCTGCAACATTCAACAAGAAACAATAATCCTAGGAGACTTTAATTTAGACTGGCTCACCTGCTCCTCTGAAACCCCCCTCTAACATTATTAACCTCTACAACTTCTCTCAAGCTATAAACTCTCCCACCCACATAGATAAACATAGCAACAAACACTCAATCCTGGACTGGATACTAACAAACAAGCCCAACCTTGGTCACCAAAAAGGCTGCCTACCAGACAACCTAAATGACCATTTACCAACCTTCCTTCTTAGGCAATGGATATGTACCCCAAACTAACATCAAATTGAAACACATTTGAAGCAAAAAAAATTCTTCCCTACCATATTCAATACACTATTTTATCAATGTGACTGGTCTCCTTTAAAACACCTCCAATTGGACCTTGCTCAACATTTCAATGATGCATCTCTTAATATATTAAATAACCTAATTCCCCTCAAGAAAAATTTGTGTCAAAGCTAAACAATTACCATAGCTCACTAAATACACCAATCTGTTACTCAAACAGAGGGACAGAGGCTGGTCATTATACCAAGGATCAAAAAACAAAGAAAACCTTATTTCATATCAACATTTCAGAAATCTGGCCAAGAAGCAAATCCAAAATGACAAAAAAGGTCATACTATTATGCAACCTAACAAAAACACTAGAACAGCCCCCAAAATTTTGGTTAAGTATTAAACAATTCCTTAATCCATGGAGATTCATCACCCTATCTCCCACCTCCACTAATACGACCGATAGCATAGCATCTCAATTCAATGCACATTTCATCAAATCTATAACATCTCCTATAAACAATAATACCAGAGCACCCCTAACACCCACACACACTCCAGGATCTAACCAGAACTCTTTTTCTATCAAGCCCATAGAAACTAGCTCCATAAAAAACTCTCATACAAATTAAAACCCTCAACACTTGCAGACGATCTGCTCCCCAATGAATTTCTGAAACTAGCTGCTGATTCCATCGTTTATCCTAGCTCAGTACTAATCAACCACTCTATTTCTGAACAATACATACACAAGCTCTGGAAAATATCCCATATTACCCCCTACAGAAAGGTGGCCCTTCTACAGACTTCTCAAACTAAAGACCCATTGCTATTCTCCCTCCCCTAACCAAAATTCTGGAAAAATGTATCCATAAATAAGTCCTTAACTACTTACTTAAGAATAACCTCTTATCCAGTTCCCAACATGGTTTCAGACACAAGCACAGCATCACTACCACACTAATAAGTTTCACTAATGCTGTAAACCTTCTGAAAAATCAAGGCCAACTCATCTCCTCCATTTTCCTCGACACGTCAAAAGCTTTTGATACAGTATTCCACCAAAAACTACTCAGTGAACTCTCAGCATATAACCTCATCCAACCTTCTCTATCTTGGTTTCTCAGCTATCTTTCTGCCAGACAACAGTCAGTCAAGTCAGATAACAATCTCTTTCCTCTCCTACCCGTGTTTGTTGGAGTACCCCAAAGTTCTATCATTGGACTGATGCTTTTCATCATATAGGTTCATAGGTTCATAGGTTCGTACTAGGCTATCTGCCCTAGGGCATTTATAAGCCTAGCCAGAGTGTATGTGGCTTACACCACCCCTTAGGATGAGAATACTACGTCCTTTTAGGGTTTAGTTTACTATGCCTCTGTCTAGTAGTGACAAAGAGATGACCCCCGGGGTAAACCTACGATCTCCCATCCACTCGTCGAGATTTCTCTTGAATAGAGTCAGTGAGGGGCTCTGCCTAACATGGACTGGGATTCTGTTCCAGAGTGTAGGGAGCCTCTGGGTTATGAATCTGTCCCTCCAGCACGTTCTATTTATTTCTGTGTTGAGGTTTAAGTCACTTGTTCTCGTGGCTCTGATGGATTTGGATTTTCTGAGGTGGAGCATGTCCATTAATTCAGGATTGGACATGGCCTTGTACGTCAGGCACAGATCACCTCTGAGTAGGCGGTATGCGACTAAATAGAGCTGGAGTCTTTTCAGTCGGGCAGCATATGACATATGTTTAAGACCCTTTATCCTCTTGGTGAGGAACTTTTGGGGTCTTTCCAACTGCTGCAGGTGTCGGGTGAGATACATCCCAAATGGGGCATTGTACTCAATCGTTGGCCTGATAAGAGAAGAGTACAGGGGCACAGTGACCTCTCTTGATCTAGATGTGAAACCCTTCATGATAAGGTGGGCAATATAGAAGGTCTTCCTAACCACTTTGGCAATGTGAGTGTCAAATGAGAGGTTACTGTCAACCTGGGTCCCTAGGTCCCTGATTACCTCTTCTGTACTTAATGGATTACCGCCTATGTGGTAATTTGTCGGTACCTTGTTTTTCCCAAAGGGTATGACTATACATTTTTTGGCATTTAGCTTAAGGCCATGGCTCTGGCACCAATTATCCATTTCTATGAGGCCTCTCTGAAGGATGTTTGTGTCCGCTGGAGTATCAATTATGGTGCCCAGTTTGCAGTCATCTGCGAACTTTGTCAGCCACAATCCTCCTATGTTTGCCTGTACCTCGGAAAAATAAATGCCGAACAAGAGGGGTCCCAGGACTGAGCCCTGTGGGACACCACTTGTGACTGGCTTAGAGTCTGACATAGCTCCAGCAACTCTGACCCTGTGGGTTCTGTCCTTGAGCCAGTTTGCAACCCATCTTGTGACATATGGGTTTACATTTAAGCTGGTGAGTTTGTCTATGATGCCCGAGTGGAGTATTGTGTCAAAGGCTTTTGCAAGGTCAAGGTAGGCTGTGTGAACTGCCTTACCCTCATCAATGACCTTAGTGACTGTTTCAAAAAAGTCGACCAAGTTCAGAAGGCAGGATCTGCCCTTGACAAAGCCAAATTGGGTAGGATCCAATGTCTGTAGGTCCCCAATGTCTTTGTTTATGAGTTCCATAATGATCCTCTCCATAGCTTTGCAGACCAGGCTCGTCAGGCTTATGGGGCGGTAATTTCCAGGGTCCGTAGAAGCACCGCCTTTGTGAAGTGGGACCACTGTTGCCGTACGCCACTCTTTGGGTGCGTATCCTGTGGTAAGGCTAAGATTAAACAGCAGCCTTATGTGTGGGTTTAGTTCCTCTTAGAGTTCATGTAGCACACAGCCTGGGACACCATCCGGTCCCATTGATGCTGTGTTTTTAGCTTTAGAGAGGGCGGCTCTCACCTGGGCATCTGAGATGTTAGGGAGGCTACACTCTGCTGGGATAGTTATTTCTCCTTTGGGGGAGGGGAGGAGAAATTTGCACTGAACCTGTCTGCCAGAATGTTGGCAATGTCAGTGGGTTCAGTGTATTTTGTGTCATTTTGGACTAACTCTGAGCATATCTGGGAGTTTCCACCCAGGTTTCTAACATAGCTAAAGAAGGCCTTGTGATTGTCTTTTGTGTCATTTGCGATTTTTCTCTCAAAGTTGGCCTTGGATGATTTTATGAGTGATCGTAGCTTTTTGCTAGTACTGATCAGAGATGCCTTTCCTTTTAGGGATTTTGCTCTGTCATGTAGTAGCTTCCTCCTTCTGTTGTAAAGTTTGTTTATGGCTGGAGTCCACCAGACCGGTCGCCTGCCTTTGGGGGAATGGGTCTTGGTTTTATTTGGGATTGCATGATCCATGCATTCTTGAAGGTGCCCATAGAAGGCATTTGCAAGGGATTCAGCAGTGTGGGTTGTGGTTTCCACTGGCCCAGGGGCCTTGAAAGATACCACTTCAGTCTTAAGAAGTGTGAAGTTTGCTTTTGAGAAGTTCTTCACTGTGGTCTTTTGTGCAGGGGGTGGGGGCGGGATGTGGATTTCCAGTGAGATTAATTTATGGTCTGATCTTACCAAAGAGGGATGTACTTCCGGTGTGGAGCATTTTGTCCCCATGTTTGTGATGATCAGGTCTAGTATATTGTCTCCTCTTGTGGGAATGGTGACTAGTTGTTCCATTGCATTTGAGTTTATGAATTCTAAGAACCTTTGGGCTAGAGTGTTGGGGCTTGAGTAATGTTCCCAGTCTATGTTTGGGTAGTTGAAGTCTCCCAAAATGATGGTATTTGGAGAGACATTCATAGGTATATTGTGCTGCAAATCTAGCTACATTGTTATATTTACCAATAACCTCAGCACTGCCTCTCAACTAGTCTCCACTGTACAATCCGCTGATGATTCCTTCCTCATCTGCTCTGCTCCTGCCCTTCTTGAACTTTATTTTTATTTTATTTATTTATTATTTATTTTACATTTGTTGACTGGGTTTGTCTGACTTAGCTGAGTAACCCTTTTTCAGCAGAGACCTGGGAAGAAAAGCTCCACATTATCACATTAAGTCCCAAAATGAAAGATAATTGATTAAAAATAGGTTATATAGAGGATAATCAGTACAGAGACAATTAGAGAAATACAAATCTTCAGAATCTTATTATAGAAGTTAGTCAACCTAAGTCAAACATTTAAATATCACAGTTTCTTTTAAGTCTTTTATAGTGTTTTACAGTAGTAATAAGATATCCTGGTTGGATAAATTTATAATCTAAAGGACATGGCAGTAGAGATACACAAGGGTTATAGTTGGATTGTCTAGGGTTTAAGGAGGTTTTAAACAGAGGCAAGACCACTGAGATGTTAGATATTCTCTTGCTGCAGCTTTGAATTGATTAATATTTTTAAGGGACCTGATTTCTAGTGGGAGTTTGTTCCAAGATATAGAAGGATGGTAGCTATAGAGGCTATGACCAGTTTTAGTGTTGGGTTTGTGTATTTGAAGCAGATCTTGGTGAGAGCTGTATAGTGGCCTGGTGGGGTTGTAATGTGGGATGAGAGGAGATAGGCTGGGACAGTAAGATTTCTGGTAGAGGATTGAGTGCACTTTGAGGAGTTGGGAGTGAAGTAGCTGCTGGGATAGCTCAAGCCATTGTAGATGTTTTAGGGCAAGACAATGGTGAGATTTGTAGGTATATTGTGCTGCAAATCTAGCCACATTGTTATAAGTTGTCACTATTTTGGCTTGTAATGTAGAGTTAAGATTTGTAAGGATATGGGAGCTGTAGAGTAGGCTAGGTAGGAGGTAGGCATGTGAGATGGTAATTTTAGCTTTGGTAGTGAGGAACTTTTTGTTTCTATAGAGTAGCCCAAGTTTTTGATGTGTTTTTTGATACAATTGTTTATATGCATATCAAATTTAAGTTGATCAATTATAACTCCTAAAAGTTTTGTGTTATTTTCAACAGTGATAGAGATGTTATCAAGGGATAGTACAGACAAATTAGTTTTGAGGTGGGTGAGGTTTTTGGGAAGAATTTATTTTATTTGTATCTATTTTACATTTGTTGACCGGGCTAGTCTAGCTGGACACATGTCCATTTTCAGTAGAGACCCGGGGAGAAAAGCTCCACTACAATTAAAGTAACAGTACATATTACAACTAGAAAAACAAGATGTTTACATAACAGCATAGTACTAATATAGTTTACAATTATATACAAGCTATATTATTTATTTTATATTTGTTAACTGGGCTAGTCCAACTGGATATATTTCCATTTTCAGCAGAGGCCCGGGGAGAAAAGCTCCACAGTAACATTTAAATGTTTATAATGTACAATTATAATAGAAAAAAAATGACAATTAAGACAAACAATACATGAGGGAACAATAGTTCCAAAGTCATACTATCTCAGAAGATACCATATTCAAAGATAAATATTTACAGAAATATAAAGTAATACATTAGTTAAAAATAATTAGAGAGCCTTAGCTACAGTGAAATAAGCTAATTAAGATATACAGAAACTTTGAAAGGAATAAGATACTCCTACATTAAGGTATGTGAGGCTGTTTACAATATGTTGACAGTTATTTCATCTCCTATTTTCAGGAAATAGTTTTAAGTAGTTTTCGCTACTCAGGGGTAAGTAGTGTTTAAAAAGTAGAGGGGAGGGAGGATAGAGAAAGATGGCAAAAAGAGAATGCAGACAATTAGTCAGGGTAACAGCAAGGGCATAACCAGTGTGTTTTAAGATGTTGCTTCAGCCTTTGCTTAAAGAGTGGGAAAGAGGGAAGTGCAGTTAGATCTGATGGCAACATGTTCCAATATTTTCCAGTGGTATTAGTAAACAAAGAGTCACCTGCCAAGTTATTAGACTTGGTAATGCTAGCCAGTAGTTTAGTGGAAGAGCGTAAGGAATTGAGGTTTACGTAGGGGGTAATAAGGTTAGAGAGTATTCATGTGTTCTTAGGTTGGTAGAATATCCTACGAACAATGGTACGTTGGGAGAATATCAGAATGTTTTTTAGTTCAAGCCAGTCCACCTGCTTTAAGTTCAGATAGTGGTGAGTTCTAAATGGGTTCCCAGTGGCAAACCTGGCAATATTATTATAGGAGTTAGTTTAGTGAGATTATTTTTCTTTAGGTTAGTATATATGGGGAAGCATAAAGAATAGTGGAGATTAAATGGGAGTGGGCAATAGTAGTTCTGGCTGTTGGTGTTAAGAAAGGTTTTATTCTATATAGGGAGCCCAGTTTTCTATTTACGGATTTTATAGTGTTATTTATATGATTGTCAAATGTAAGGTTATTGTCAATTAAGACTCCTAATAGTTTGGTGGTAGAGTCTGGGGTTATAATGGTGCCATTATTCGATTTGATAATAAAATTGATTGAGAGGGACTTACTGTTAGGTGTAAAGAGTAACAGCTTATTTTTTTTGGCATTCAAGAGGAGGCAGCGTTTTAGGAACCATGCCTCGACTGAGTTGAATACTGTCTGAGTTAGGGACTGTAGTTCAGTTGTGGAGTTGGCAGAACATATGAGCGTGGAATCATCTGCATATTGTATGCAAGTAGCTTGAGGGATTGCTAAGTAAAGGTCGTTGATGAATACTGAGAATAGAAGTGGACCGAGAATGGATCCCTGGGGTACTCCAAGGGAGACTGGCAGGTGGGAAGATAGTTTATTCTCCCAAAGGACTGCTTGTTGCCTATTGTTAAGGTAGGACTTAAACCAGTGAACAGCCTTGGTGTCAAGAGCAAGGGATTCAAGAGTTTTTAGGAGTAGTGGGTGGTTTACCATGTCAAAGGCTTTTGACAGATCAATAAAGAGTGCAGATGAGAGGATGTTGTTGTTACGGATTTTATTGATATAGTCGGTGAAAGATAGGAGGGCTGTGGTGGTACTATGAAATGGCCTGAAGCCATGCTGACACTTAGCTAGTATATTATGTTGGGTTAGGTGGTTAATAAGTTGATGGTGAATGCATTTTTCCATAACGTTTGCTAAGGGTGATAGGAGTGCTATTGGCCTATAGTTGGAATACTCATTGGAGTTTCCACCTTTATCTAGAGGGATAATGTGGGAGATTTTCCAGATATCTGGGATGGTTCCTTCATTTATGGTTCTGTTTATAAGGATGGGTATAGGATAAGCCACTGCTTTGGCTGCTTTTTGCAGGTATTCAGATGGTATTTGGTCTGCAGAGGGAGTACATGGCTTAAGTTTATGTATAAGTTTTTGGATGTATGAGATAGCGATGGGTTGTATTTGGAATGTTGGGAGAGTATTAGGTAAAGAGGTCTGGAGATTACAGTTGTTTGTGGACAGTTGGCAGGCTAGAGATTTTATGGTGTCAGTGAAAAAGGTATTGAAGGCATTGGCAGTTTGAAGGGAGGTATTGTTATCAGCCCCTAGAGGGGGTGGTGTACTGGAGAGCCCTGGGTGAAGGAGTCTATTAACGCTAGACCAGAATTTTTGTGGATTGTTATGGTGAGATTGCTGTAGTTTACAATAGTATTTTTTTTTGTCAGTCAGTATAGCTTTTTAGTAGTATTCCTTAGCTGTCTGAATTTTTGTTGGTCTGAGATATTTTTGGATGCTCTCCACTTGGCCCAAGATTTAATCATAAGCAATATGAGTTGTCTAGTTTCTTTTGAAAGCCAGGGAGCAGGTTTGGACTTAATTCTGATAGAACATTTAGGAGCATGCTTGTCAAGGATAGTTAAGAATTTAGAGTTGAAATATTTGACTGCCTGCTCAAGAGGGAGAGTTTTTAGTGGATACCTGTTACAGGCACTAAGTTCATTTTGGAATAAGGCAGGGTTAAAATGTTTGTTGCTTTGAGAGATCTTGTAAGTAGGGGTGTTAGGGATATAATTATTTTGTCTTATAATGTAAGTTAACATATGATCACTTAAGTCATCTGGCAGAGTTCCTGCCTTGTAAACTTGTTGATGTTTATTAATGAGTATCCAATCTAGGATAGTCTCTTTGTTGTTGGGTTTGTTAAGTCTACTGGTGGTGGTAATAGTTTGACTAAAGCCATGAAGATTAATATGTGATGAAGGATTCTCTGTGTTTACATATTTCCAGTCAGTATTAAAATCACCAAGTATAATGGTTTCTTGTGGGTAAGAAGTTGATACCCAGCTTAGAATGTCTTCTATTATAGAGATATTATTACCAGGGGGTAGGTAGATGCAGATAATATATAGGGCTTTGAAAGTATTTAGTTGAAGTCGGGAGATCAAAACTTCAGCCTTACTATCCCGAGGTGGGTTCTAAGATAAGGAGGAGATCTGTAGAGTGAATTTATACAGTAGAGCTACTCCCCCACCCCTATGTTTAGTGTGGTCGAGTCTTAATATGTTGTAACCTGGGGGATTATTTCATTATCTTTAGTTACCGGTTTTAACCAGGTTTCTGTGAGGCAGAGGATATGAAAGGAATGAGTATCAAGGAGGGCATGGAGATGTGCAATTTTATTGTTTATACTGTGGATATTAAGATGACCTAATAGTAAAGAATGTGAGAGACAGGTTTGGGTAGTTATGGTGGGGGAAGTGGTAGAAGGAGTTGTAAAAGTTGGGATGCTTGTAGGGCGTGGGTTGGGGTGGATGTCACCATCTTTTAAGGTGGGAGATTTTAGGGCAGAAAATGGGTAGTTGAGGAAGCTGGTTAGGTATTTTAGTTTTTTTTATAGTAGTGCTATTGAATTTAATATGAGTAAGTAGATGATACTTGGCTAGCAGGTAGCAGGGTGTGGATGTGGTGTTTATTTGAAAATGGGTAAAGGTGTAGTTATCACTAGCTGTTTGTTAAGGAGAGTAGTTGAAGTAGTTATAATTAACTTTATTAATGGAGGTGAAGAGATTGTTGGAGGTGAGAATATATATGAGTAAGAGGGAGGTAGGAGTGTGAGTGCTGTACAAAATAACATGAACAGCAGTGAAGTGCAAGCAAGAGGATATTCAGAGACATAAGTAGCGCAGGGCCTTTAGGGGAAATAGTGTGGCATGCACGATATGCAAATTGCTGCATAATGGTGTGGAAATGAGGTTCTACATGCAATCAAGGCACAGGGAATATGCAAACAGTGGCACTGAAAATTGTAGAGTGATTTGGAAATCTACAACACAGGTGCACAGGGATGCAGTGATCTCCTGAACACCAGGAATTGCCAGTCTACAGGATGGCAGAATGCAAGTGATAGCAGCAGCTATAGCAGGCATCATATGTTAGTGGCCACTGACAGAGCAAGAGCCTCTAACATTGCATGCCAAGGCCCTCCTTATGAGTTTAGTGGTTACTGCCAATGTTTGATGTATTTATGATAGTGTACCTTCTGCCATGCATCCTGTTCTGTCCCCTATCCCTGTGTTACCCTGTCTTGCCACTCTCTGTACCTTGTTATCCAGTCCTTCCAATCACCAAGCTGCCATTCTCTATTAGCATGTTTCTACCTATTGATGATCCCACTGTTTGTATAAATATCACCATGCCCATCTATATCTGCATTTTATGTTTGACTGTGTGTCTCAACAACATTCCCTTCTCTCTCTGTCTACCTCTCCAACAGCCCATTCCCGCTACTTTCCCCAGCTACAATCTTTTTCTAATAAAAAATTAGATCCTTTTCCACAAAAGGTACCCTTGTAACCATCCACGTATTGCTTATGGTTGACCCGCTGGGTTTCTTCTGTTATTCCCTTTTCTCTTTTTTTTTTCTTCTCTTCCACTACGTCCCCATTAATATGAGAAACTGGGCTGTCACTTTGCTTTGGTGCCCTTGCTGGCCTGAATCCTACTGCAGAAATGTGATGATGAGGAGGAACTTAACTGCTTCTGTGAGCACACAGTGTTTTGCACAGTCATGCACTCTTTCCGTGACATTCACATCTACAGTCGGGGGTTCAAAACTTGGCCATACCTCTCAATTGTATAGGTTATTGCAGAATGTCCAGATTTGTCATCAATTTTTGGTGAAAGCCTGTTTATAAAAAAAAAAAGCTCCAGTACAAACAAAAAACATTGCAGAAATGCAGTAACTGAAACATCTAACAATGTCAAAATTGCACTCCAAAATAATGTATATAAAAATGGCAAACAGAATACAATAAGTAGTTTGAAGAGGAACCCCCCCCTACACCCTGATGTAAATCTGTTATGTATACTAACTCAGTTTGCATGAAATTGGAGAAAGGGGAAAATATGCTGTCACAGAAGGAAATACTGACAGCCCAGATATCTGGAATTTTGTAAATAATTCTATGTCATTTGTGAATATTGATATGATTCATACAGAAGTGCGTGTGTAAAGGTGTAAAGTACTGAGCAAAAATGTAACACAGCATGCCCTGCCAGGTTAGAACAGAAATGTATATAAACTATTGTAATTGTGTAAATGTATATGTTTTAACAATTGAAGCTAGAACATAGTTGTGTCCTAGTTGCCTGTTGCACATTTTTGTTGCGTGTTGTGAGAGAACGATACTGTCAGTTTTACTTTTTTTTTATGGGGCTATCAGCCATTAGGGATAGAGTGGCATTTGCATCCATGTTAACTATTGCCTGCCTGGATGTGGCCTTACCGAAGGTATAACTGCTGTCTGAATTAATTTTGGCCTGCCAGACATCACCCATTATTTCTGTAGTAGTATGTAGTACTTCTGCTCTGCTCCTGTGTCCACCCCTTGTTAGAGAGCTGTGCCACAACAACTGTTAACAATTAGTTCCAGCTGGAGTGTTATGATGTACACCTGAACTTTTTGCGGTCTGCTGAAATACAAGCCTGCACCAGATTGAGCTGTGCTACTGTTTTCTATCTGTGCATATTTCAAATGTTTACATGTAGTTATTAGTATTTTTATTTAAAGTATGTATGCACCCTAAGTTCAAAAGTTTTCAGACACTGTGGGATTGGGAGTTTCTGTAACTTCAATTGTGCTACTTATAAATAATTTGGTTTAAAATTTGGAACACTTTTTATCGGACTTTGTCCTGATGTGACAAGACATTGGCTGCTGGTTAAGTTTTATAATTTGTTACACTTTCTGAATAAATATATTTTAGATTTTTTTTTCTTAGAATACCACGCTGCACTCAAGTTTAGAGATGGGTTAGTATTTGGAATATTAAACTTTCAAAATATGAAATGTGGTGACATTAAATCTGTTTATTTTATTAAACATAGGGTTTTGTTTATTTAGTAGTTGTTGCATGACCCTGTTGAAGGTGAAGCTCCAGTAGATGGATTGTAAAACCCATCTTGGCCAAATAAAGGTATTGATTGCTTCACCTCTGTGTTCCAGCTTCTGCCCATATACAGTTGGTTAAATAGGAAATGACAAATATAATATTTTGCAGTACTTATCAGGAGAATTATGTTGTGCTGTTTGCATTGTTGTCACATCTTCAAGTAGTGCTGATTTTTGCTGGTGATCTACCTTAATTGATAAGGAAGTCCCAAACATAAATATTTTTTTGGAGAGTGGCTAGCATTACAAATCACAGGACGTCAGACCAAAGAGGGGGAGTTGTTGTTATTAACTGTTTTTAATTACTTCTTACTTTGAGGCAGAAATCTGTTTTCTTAGTAGATTAATAGATATTTTAATGAAGTGTTGTATTGGTCGCATTCAGGATGGATTAATATTGTCTTCTGCAAGTAGTTTTGATTTAAGCATATTGCAAAGTAACTCCCAAAGATACAGTGTTCTTGTCACTACAGGATGTTTACTAAGGTGAGAGTATGCAAAGAACTACGCATATAACTATCATGGAGAACATAACATTTACTACAGGTTTAAAAAGACATGGCTTACTAATTTACAGATATGCAGAGAGACATGCACAGTATGTTTAACTGTTATGTTCTGGTGTGTATGCATTTTTATTATATGCTGGAGTCTTTATTGCTGCTTATCGAGAAAAGCTGTTTTCTAGACTCTAAAGGTTAGAAAGAGGTGTTTTATACACTTCAAGGATTGTGACAAGTTATGAGCAGTTTACAAATCATAAAGCATTATCTTCTTCCCCTGTCTTACTGTATTTTTATTTAATTGTTTTATCAGTTAACATTAAGTAATGTGCATTCAGTTACAGAATAGTATAGTAAATTCAGAGAGCCACTGTTTGGTTTCTGTTACATGATGTACTTTTCTTTTTTTGAATCCACATAAAGGTCAGATTTTTTTTATTTATTTTACATTTGTTTACCGGGGAGGTCCGACTGGACAAAGCTGTCCATTTTCAGCAGAGGCTCAGGGAGAAAAGCTCCAGAACAATTGCTAACATACTATACATAAGATATTTACGTGAGCATTATGGTTTACACAGTTATAAAATATAGCAGATATATGATTGCATAAGATATTTACATAAGCATAATGGTTTAGACATACAATTAAAAGTATAGTAGGTAGTAACATATGATGGTTCATACAGTATGTTTAGTAGAGATAATGTTGAAGATGTACTAAATATAAGACAAGAAAGGAAAAACTAAAAAAGCACTAGCCAGATTGTCAAAGCAGGAGAATATAGACAAGTTCATGTGAGATTCATTGACATTTTAAGGGAAACTGTGAAGACTGTGCATAAAACACATATTCCTATCCAGAATTCATACCTCAGTCTCAACCTCTTAGAGCAAAAAATCTGGACAAAGATTAAAATGATGGGGGAACAAGTAGGGACAGATTTTAAATATTGCTCTTACAAACTTAGAAAGTTGATAGAATAATAGGTTTTGCATTAGCATGAAATTTCTGAAGGATGTGGACTCTTCAACTCAAATGTTTATCATTATTTAATGACTTCAATCCTCAGCTATTTGCCAGAAAAGTACAGATTTTAGGAAGAACACACAAAATATATGAGGCACAAATCTGGACATTCTGCGAAAATCTGTTCAGTTGAGAGGTACAATGGTGCTTACTGCAGTATTAAGTTTTCTTTGCATAAACGTACAAAAGCAAAAATCAACTAGTTTTATGTATTTATTTTTTGTTGTTGTCCAGGTTAGCATGATGCACATGTTAATCATTGGTGCATCTGAAACACATCATAAAATGTTTTTTTTTAATCCCATACCTGACACTTTTTTTTTTGTTTGTTTTTGTTCAGTAACATCATTGATAGAAGATCTGCAAGATATTGACTACAAAGGTAGTAGTAGCCAATTGGATTCTTTAGGTTGTCTTATAACTTCAAAGCCAATGCATCAGACAAGAAGCGATCATTCAGGTATAGTAGCAATATGATATATTTCATTACTGACGGCAATTTGTTTTCAGAATTCTTCATGCTGTAGGTTTTGCATCATTTTAAGATGCAGATAAAATAAGTTGAACTGAGCAGTGTTAATGGTGGAAAAGCGAGACGTCAGTGAAGAAACAAATGAGTCAAGATAGGGAGTATAAATACTTGTTCTGTAATAACTCTCAAAATCCACACCTACTGTTTTTGCTCGGTGTGTTGACTGCAAATCCTTGGCAACACTAACTCAATACTAAATTTATCTGCTAGTGATCTTGTCTTACTGAGAATGTCATTCCTAAAGTGTTCTTCAGCATGGTTGCAGTGCTCCTTGAATATTTCAATGAGTCTGTTGATGTGTTGTTGAGCCTGTACTATATCAAGTTGAACAGACTGAAACATCTGGGCAACAGGCTCAAGAACTGATGAGTAATTTGGAATAATGAAGAGAAAAATAAGAAACATGCACAAAGAGCAAGCGCTGAGTAACATATGTGCATTTTGTCTGGTTTCACCAGCAGTGCTCCTCTGAAGATCAGCCAGGCAGTCAAATATTTTCTCAAAGTACTGACTAAACACACAAATGGATTTATATTTCTCAGTTCATCATGTCTCACACAGAAGAGGTATATTTGGTGCCAATGCTCGTCGTTTTGGATTGTCATGGAAAAAATAATCTTCTTGATAACACCAACAGCACTATGTATTTCAGGAACATCATTCAGATCATTGACTACAAGGTTTAGTCTGTGAGATGCGCAGTGGATAAAGGCTTTTTTTGGATACTTTTCACGAATCTTTGCCTGACCACCATTCTGGATGCTTGCCATTATGGAGCAGCCGTCTTAGCCTGTCTGAGTAATTTTTCCAGGTCTAGACCGCACTTTATGCATTCACTGACAATGACATTTGATACAGACTGTGCATCTCTCACAACAATGGTAACAAAAACCGCAAACTCTTCTCAAATACAATCATCATCAACAAACCAAATGCCCAATGACAACTGCTCAATGTCTGAGATATCTGCAGTTTCATTTTCCAATACACTAAATCCAACTGCCCGTTTGCTGCACAAACAATCTCCTTTTGAAGTACGTGTTCATATTCTGCCAACAGCTCATTTTGCACCCTATGGGATGTGTACCAAGCATTTCCTGCTGCCTGTTTCACTGTGCTGTTTCAGTATTGTGTCACCAGCTTCAATACGAAAATCTAATAAGTAACACAAATTTCCACCAGAGCCTTCTTTTCCACAGAGAAGAATGTCATGGGCTGCACAGTAAATAATGGTAGCTACAATTGGTTCCAATTTATTTTGGTTCTCTGTAATTTGTTTTGCTACTGCTGCATCTAGCTGTGGAATAACAGCTGTTTCTGGCTTCTGTCGTGTTCGTGTATGAGAAAAATTGGAAGCATCTTCAGTAGAACCTTTGTGCCATGATGATTGCATGTGATTTCTTGCAAGACTCATTGAAGGCATTATATTTTGTGCACACACTAGTGATGAAGCTGCCTTGCAACCCACGGTGAAGTGACTGAGGAAATAATACACAAGTTAAGCAGAGTGGGCCTTTCAAGAGAGGAGAAAATGCAAGCCACTGTGAGTACTGAGACAACCAACTATATCTGAATATAGTTGGTTAATAAATAATGACATGCATTTCAGTTTCAGACTTCATATCATTCAGAAAATTAATTCTAACACAAATCCTTTTATTCAACTTTCTAATGTGTCCCTAGTTTTGGGCCTTTATCCCCAACATTATAACAGGCATTGTCCAGATTTCTTGTGTTAACAGATTGAGAGGTATGGTGTGTATGTGTGTCTGTATGTATGTATAAGAAGGAGGAAGCATACCCTCAGCTGTCCAGGTGTTTGGAGAATGTCCAGATTTTGCACCATATTCCTCCTAAAAAGCAATAAAGTTGCTAAATAATGACAGACATTTGAGTTTTAGATGTCATATCCTTTAGACAAATGCATACTAACATAAATCCTGTTATTCTAGCAATGTTCTAAGTTCATGAGAGCAATATTTATAATCTGCTCCTATTTACTTTAGGCTTTGTCCAGATTTCTTGCACTTAGAGGTTGAGGTGTGTGTTAGAGAGAGTAAAATACCCTAGAGTTAACAGGTGGAATTTATTTTCAAGTGCATTTTCAAAGAATTGTGAGCTTCAAGGGAAGAGAGTTTTACTGCTGCTCATGCTAAGCCTGGTTAAAATGTGCAACTGTTTTGTTTAGCAAATAGTATCACTATTGTGGTATAGAATTTTTAAAGCAGTACAGCAGGTAGCATACTTGCATCTTGACACAGAGGGCTGTAGGTTCTACTCCCACAACATGTAGATTTGTATTTTAAGGGGGTGTATGTCCTCCTTTGGATGAGATGCCTAATAACTATGAACTTGTTTTTCAGCTTGCCACCCATTTCCTATTGCAATATACCAGCTTACCATTTTTTTAACATAATGTAGGCAATTTATTTTTCAAGGGCAGCAGGCAGTGAATTTGTAGATGAAACACTGAAATATAAAGTTGTTTTCTAGCAACAGCCTCTTCACTGGTTTCAGATCTCTTTAATGTGGAATTATTCAGATGAGATTTACTTCTGCAAAAATTCTGCATATTGATTGATATTGGTGGATTGTATGACAGAAGTTTGAGTAGAGTGGCCCTTTATGGTTGAAATGTTCTGAATTGGGCAGGTTGTCATTACTGGTTCATATGAGTTGTTTCATTGCTTAAAGGAAAAATGTTCAGAACTATAAATTTAAAACACACTCTAACAAGTGGCGCTGTATTATACAAGGGATATAATTCAATTATTATATAGTATAATTAATACAGTCAGGAAGGTGAATCAAATAACTTTTGCATGGTTCTAAAAATGTGTGCAAGGAGCCTATGATTTGATAACAGCCCAAAGGTAAACTTACCCTGCCACTGGCCAGATGCATTTTCTTTGAATGCGGGTTTCAATGTTGTTTTGGTGAATGTGGTTTCAAAGGTAGAGAAGTTTTAATACTAAGTCTCTTTTCATTGTAAGACTATTGCTTTGTTTAGGTTTAGTAAATGTCTATCAGTGTTTGTGCTATAAAATTTGAAATAAAAGTTCTAAATGAAATCCAAATATCTGTAATCATTGTAGAAGTAAAGCATAAAACAGTATGCACACTGAGAGATTTGAACAGTGTCTATGACAAATAGGGGAAAAATAGCCAAGTATTGGGACACTGGAATGGCTGCGTGGGCCGGGGTGGGAGTGGGGCTGCATGGGAGGGGCAGCAGAGGGGCCGGGGCTGCGTGGGCGGGGCTGCATGGGTGGATCTTGTGTTTGCACCCCCTGCAAAAAATCCCGCGGGCTCCCTTGATGCTATCTTACACATTATAAGCCATAACATAGTTAATGTAGCATAAGGACTCTTAACTGGGTAAAATTACAGTTCTAGGTAGGGAACACAAGCACATAAGCTAGGTATATTGACAGTTTTACAAGGAAAAACAAGAAGAATCATTTAAGTAATCTGGGAAACAAATAGGTGTTGAACAGTACAGATAAAGCCAGGTAGATACAGTGTTATACAGTACTCAGAGGGCCATACACTATATTGATTGCCGACTTCTAGGCTGTTCTTTAAAATGGAAACATTGTAAGGCTAGTAAGGAGCTTATCATTCAGTTTTCCAACAGTGAAAAGTCTACAGACAAGCTTGTTTTGTACAATTGCTGAAATTGGGTACTAGAATTAGGCTGGGAGTATGCTCTAAACTCCTATTGTGTTGCTACATTTGTTAAACAGAAGGGCGGCAAAACTAAAACAGCAAAGTTAATTCAAATTGATATATGTTATCTAAATTAGCTGTTTCCTTACTAGTTAAACCACATTCAGCATGTAAGCAGCATGTATGCTTTCCGTATTTAACACGCTACCTAACAACTGGCGAATCCATTGCATAAACCTCCAGTTCCGTGTATAAACACAGTATAAACACACTCAGTGACTCAACGCTGATCTACTATGGATTTATCCATTCACAGAAACCAAATATACATCCCATTCATCATAGGGTAACCTCACTTGTTTTTATTTATTAAGTTGCATCAGTATGTAGTATATAGATTTAGAGCTAAGCTAATAAGGCTAATTCAGAACAAACCAGGCTAGTAAACACTGTATATGTAAAGCACTAAGCCACAATTGGCGTTTTCCAGTAAAAAGAACCAGGTCACATTAATATAACAGCGAAAAGCTTACACGTTAATAAAATAGCGTTCCTGGTTCAAATATAACCAGGTCACATAAAGTAACAGTAACAAAATCTTACAGGGCAACAAATAGCTTGTTGCAGTTCCACGTGCACATAAAATACAAGTAGTACAAATGAAGTAAGGCTCACCCCATGTGAGGCAGATGAGGCAGAGCAGAGCACCCACTGTTCAAGAGAAGAGAAGACTAGGACCTGTGGGGGAGATCGTAGGGTTTACCTACCGGTCATCCATGGACAGCTCACTGCAGACAGACAACAAACTAAAACTAATTTTTTTTTTCATATAAGGGTGGCGGAGCCACAAATAATTTGGGCTAGGCTTATAAATGCCTTAGGGCAGATAGCCTAGTATAAACCTATGAACCTATGAACCTATGAACAATGCATACATCAATCTAGTAGAGCATTTGTATGTTCAAACAAGCTATTTGCCATGCTTATTTTGATGAAATGCAGCTCAGAAGTCTATATATTAATTGCAGCACGATACTTACTGTGAGTGTGGATGCTGGAGCCGGGACGCAAGCAGCCAGTAGGTATCAAGGAGACTATAGATGGCATCTCGTGGGGTAGGGTATATTTATGGGATTGGAGAGGATATAAGAAAGAAAGGGGGGGGGGAGAGTGGTAAGCGAGAGCAGGTACATACCGGAAGAGGCTACTGCTTTCCAAAAGGTAAGAAAGCTAGAAAGGAATTAGTTTCTTTTATTAGGTAGACTAGAATAAGGGGGGTAAGGTAAGGGAACAGGGAGAAGTCGAGGCAGGGAAAACAAGGCTTGGAAAGAGAGACAGTGATGGGACAACTAGAAAGAAGTTAGATTCTATAGTAGGCAGACTGGAATAAGGAGGGTGAGGTAAAGGAACAAGAGGAAGTGGAGGCAGGGAAAAACAAGGCTTGGAAAGAGAGACAGTGATGGGCAGGAGCGAATGAAGAGAAGTGGGGAAAGATGTGGAAATGGGATGGGGCAAGATAAGTAAGAAGCTGAGTGAGAACAATCAGTGGAATACTGACTGCTGTCGGTGAGTGTGGGTGGAGATAAGTAAAGAGAAAAAAAATATAGTTGAAATAGTGGAGGGAGTAGTAGATTGTGTAACAGAGACTTAGGAAGGGTAGAGTCGGACTACAATATAGCAAAAAATAAAATTAATGCTTGTGAGCTAAGGTCTAGGATGGTAGGAGCAGTATAAAGGAAGGTAAAACTAGGAGAGGGCACTATCTAGAGGACAAACCCTACATTGCAGCAGTAGCTCCTGAAAGTAGAATAGCAGGTCAGGGACTGGGGGGACAAGCTTGGAGATAATTAAGGGGGAATACAGGAAGGAAAAATGTGGGGACTAGAAAGTAAAGAGGGGTAAGGCTGCTGGCTATCCAGGCAAGAAGGCGTGCTAAAACACAAGGTATTAGGTTAAACTATATAGCTGTTACAGACAATTTATAGCAGAACACATACTTTCTGGTCCCTTGAGGAATTGAGGTTCAGGGAGATAATTAGGTCCTATTTCTGGTGTTAGGGATGAAGCAGCTGGAATTTTTTTTTTGGGTTATGGTTCATGGTCAGCAAGCAGGGCACAAACTCCTACTCAGGTACAGGAATCTCAGGATGGAGAGTTTCTGGTCTCGAGGAATTGAGGTTCAGGGAGATATTTAGGTCCTATTTCTGGTGTTAGGGATGAGACAGCTAGAATTGATTTGGGTTATGGTTCATGGTCAGCAAGCAAGGCACAAACTCCTACTCAGGTACAGGAATCTCAGGATGGAGAGTTGCTGGTCCCTTGAGGAATTGAGGTTCAGGGAGATATTTAGGTCCTATTTTTGGTGTTAGGGATGAGACGGCTGGAATTGATTTGGGTTATGGTTCATAGCATAGCAAATCTGGCTATGTTGTTATAGGTGACTGCCAGTTTGTTGAGGTTGCTTTTTGAAAGATTAGAAGGGCACAAACTCCTACTCAGGTACAGGAATCTCAGGATGGAGAGTGTGAGTGTGGACACCGGAGCCGGGACGCAAGCAGCCAGGAGGTATCAAGGGGATTATAATTCCAAATATCTAAGGTAGAGTCATGTTTATACAGTAGAGAGCTTGCTAAGCAAGTTTAAGCTCTGTGGCAGATTCAAGAAAGGCAATGTTAGTAGTAACTTTAGTTGGCTGAAAAAGCACATATTCTCAGAGGTTAATAGGAGATAAATGACAGTTATAGGAAAACTAGACATCAAATATGAAGGAGGAGAGTTTTAGTCAGGATTTGTGTAAGGGCATAGCCAGTGAGTTAGAAGATATTCCTTAAATTGCTTTTTGAACAGAGATGTCAACGAGAGAGATGAGAGTTCCCTGGGGAGCAGGTTCCATGCTTTCCCTACAGTGTTTGAGAACAGTGTGTCACCAGCCTTATTTTTGGATTTATGTATAGTTACTAGTAACCTATTGGCTGAGCGAATGGTTGTGAGATTTTTATAGGGGGTAATAAGACTAGTTAGTATTGGAGTATTGGTAGGATGATATAGGATCTTGTGTGTGATAGTAAGTTGTTGAAATAGTCATTGATTTTGGAGTTCTAGCCATCCAAAATTATTTAGATTATGACAATGGTTGGTTCTAAATGGGGAGTTGGTGGCAAATCTGGCTATGTTGTTATAGGTGACTGCCAGTTTGTTGAGGTTGCTTTTTGAAAGATTAGTATAAATGGGAGAGGCATAGAGGAGGGTAGAGATGAGATGGGTGTAGGCAATAGTAGTTCTGGCTGCAGGGGTAAGGTAGGGTTTAATTCTGTAAAGGGTGCCTAGATTTCTGTTAACTGATTTTATGGTGGTATTGATGTGTATGTCAAAGGTAAGGTTATGTTCTATTGTCACACCTAAGAATTTGGTGATTGGATCCGGAGATATTACAGTACTATTACTAGATGTCACTGTAAGGTCCAGTTGAGAGGACTTCATTAATAAAAATGGAGAATAGGAGAGGGCCTAAAATAGAGCCCCAAGGAGCACCAAGGGAAACAGGAAGGTGTATGGAAAGTTCATTGTCCCAAAGCACAGCTTGTTGTCTGTTTTCTAGGTAGGACTTAAACAAGTGTAGTGCCTGTGTTTTGAGTGAGAGAGATTTAAGTATAGCCAAAAGAAGGTGATGGTTAACAATATCGAAGGCTTTTGAGAGGTCAATAAAGAGTGCAGAAGATAGGGAGTTGTTATTATGATTTTTGTTGATGCAATCAGAAAAGGATAGAAGGGCAGAAGTTGTGCTGTGGAACGGCTAAAGCCATGCTGACAGCTGGCAAGTAAATTGTCATGGAGAAGGTGGTCGGGTAGCTGCTGGTGGATACACTTCTCCATTATTTTTGCTAGTGGAGAGAGTAGGGCTATAGGGTGAATGTTTGAGAGTTCAGTAGAGTCACCACTCTTATGAAGAGGAATGATATGGGAGATTATCCAGATAGATGGGATTGTTCCTTCGGTAATTGTTCTGTTTATAAGTATGGAAATGGGATAGGCTATGATTTTTGCTGATTTCTGTAGATATTCAGCTGGTAGGAGGTCAGCTGAAGGGGTGCCTGGTTTAAGTTTTTGGCGAAGGGTGCAGATAAGAGATGTAGGTACAGGTTGTAGATGAAATGAGGGAGATAAGTTAGTTATAGTGGGTGACAGATTAGTGGTAACAGGGGGTAAAGAATTGTCTGGGGATTGGATGGCATCAGTAAAAAAGGTATTGAAGGCATTAGCAATATGTTTAGGATTGTCATGGGTGAAGCCTGTTGGGGTTGGTGTTTTGGAGTAACCTGGATGTAAGAGCCTGTTTATACCTCACCAGAACTTTTGTGGTTTGTGCTGGTGGGTTTGTTGGAGTCAAAAGTAAAAGTTTTTCTTGTCAAGAAGAAGAAGGAGTTTATTTTTTTAGGGTTAAGAATGAGCTGATTTTGAGAGAGCCAGGTTTCTACAGAGTAGCAGAGATGAGCTCTTGAGGAGAGCCTGAGATGGTGATGACTGTAGAGTCATCTGCATATTGAATGAGGGATGACTGGGGGCAGGAGGTATAGAGAAGATTAGTGAAGATGTTAAAGAGCAGAGGGCCAAGGATGGATCCCTGTGAGACCCCCATCTTAATGGGGAGAGGGGGAGAGTGCTGAAAGCCATGTCACTGATTGCTTACGCTTAGAGAGATAGCTGGAAAGCCAGTTAATGGTGGCAGTGGAGAAGTTGAGGTTAGACAGTTTGTCTAGCAGGAGAGAGTGGGAGACAGTATCAAAGGCTTTAGAGAGGTCGAGGAAAAGACAGGAGACAAGTTTATTATTGTCTCTTGCTAGAGAGATAGTGTGGGTGAAGGATAGAAGGGCAGTAGTGGTGCTGTGTTGTGGGCGAAAGCCGTGCTGGGTTGGGGTGAGTAAGTTTTCCTGTATTAGGTGTTGCATGACTTGCTTGTGAATGCATTTTTCTAATATTTTAGAGAGAGGAGAGAGTATGGCAATTGGTCTAAAGTTGGTAATTTCATTACAGTTACCTCCTTTGTGTATGGGTAACATGTAGAATTCTTTCCAAATAGATGGGACATTTGATTCAGTGATGGAGTGGTTTATTAAGATAGATACAGGGATTGCAATGGATTCAGCAGCTATTTGTAGGAAGTAAGATGGGAGATTATCAGCAGAAGATGAACAGAGTTTAAGTTTGGAGAGTAGAGACTTAATATAGTTGGTGGGAATAGATTCCAGGGAGAAAGAGTTAGAAGAATTTAGGTAGGGGGATGTTGATGAGTGGCCTTTTAGGCTAGTAGGGGAGGGGATAGGTTTTACCATCTTTGATATGGATTCAATGAAGTAGGTGTTAAAATTGGTGGCAGTTTCTACAGGGGTGTTATTAGGGTATGGGTTGGCGGGAGAAGGGTGCCCTAGGTGTAGAATTTGATTTATTGAGTTCCAGAATTTTTTGGGGTTGGACTTTTGAGTGACTAGAGGGTTGAGGTAGAAGTCCTTCTTGTCTTTAATAATGTGTTTTTTAGCCAGGTTTCTGAGTTTTTTATATTTAATCAGGTGGGAAGGAAGTTTAGTTTTTAGCCATAGTTTCCATGTCCTGTCTCTATTTGTCATGACTGTGCGGGTGTCATATGTTAACCATGGGGCTGAGTAGATCTAATTCTGACTGTACGGAGAGGAGCAAGTGAGTTGAAGATATTCAGGAAGTTAGAGTTAAAGTAGTGGACAGCTTCTTCTAAGGGGAGTAATGATAGGGGTAACCAGTTGATTCTAGAGATGAGGTCATTAAAAGTTGCTGGACAGAAATTAGCTAGTTTATGACAGGTGATGTATTTATGTGGCTTAGAGAACTGAGGTATGTATCTTAGCACTTTTACAGGGGAGTGATCAATTCAAGAAAAAACCCCAAACATCACTCCATAACATAGAAAACTATCTCACCGACCACCAACTAATACTCAACCCAGATAAAACAAAACTAATCAAACCTAAAAACCATCCTTCCCCCTCATTATATACTCTTCCAACAATATTACAATCAAACCTGTAGAACAAACAAAACTTCTAGGGGTCACAATAGACAACTGTCTAAAATTTAGCAAACACGTTGTTCTAACCATCAAAAAGGTACACATTAAACTTTACTCACTATACAGAGGCAAACCCTACCTTACCAACAGCACTAGACTATCCACAGCCAGAGCACATCTACTATCCACCCTCCAATACTCTGCACACTTCTTTACTAACTTAAGAAAAACAGACTTAAAGAAACTAGAGACCTGCTACAATAAAGTAGCCAAGTTTGCTACAAACTAACCACATAGCTCACACTACTTCACTGCACTTCACAAACTCAACTAGATTGAACTATCCAACCTATTATCACTGGAACCAACTAACAATTGTTCTCTCCATCATCTACCAACCCAAAAACTGTCCTGGTGTCAAAGAACTTGTTCAAGTAAATACCAACTGCATATCCCTAAGGTCCTCTGATAAACTTCTACTAATGATCACTAAATCCAGCAACAACTTTGGGGACTCCCTATTCTGTAACAAAGTGTCCAACACCTGAACTCAATACCACAGCACATCCTATACACCACCAATTCTCACAAATTTAAGCAGCTTCTGAAAGAACACCTAACCAATCATTGTCTATGTTCCTGTTTACCACCTGGCTAATTACACCCCAGTACCTATAGCAACCTCATATTCCAGCTGTAGCTTCCACCACCAGGACCCTCTCTTATTATTGGTGCTTTCATTTTACTCAAGTAGTGACAATTATTCTAAATTTCTAAAAAACGCATATACCAATCGTGTTTTCCTCTGTCTCTCACTGCTGCATCAGCCTCTTCACTCAATACTTATAGGGTATGTTAAGCATGTTGTTTAGTCTACCTGCACATTCTCAAGCACATATCTAGTCTCAACCACACCTATGTTCCCAGCAACATATCTTATATTGAGAATACACCTTGGATTTGTTATAAAGTTTTGCCTGCTCTGCTATTTTACGATTGGTATATATACTGCTACTTTATCGTACTTTGCTATATGTACAATTCTTAAATAACTTGTATTTTTACTAACTTAGCATTTATGTTAACTGGTAAAGCAAAAATATTTGTAACGTGTATTCCTAATCATGTTTTATTCTGCTGTAATTTGTGTTTTTTCTTCATCAAGTTTTTTCTGCTGTATTCATTCAATATTATTTGGAGCTTTTCTCCCCGGGTCTCCTCTGAATATGGGCTCCTGGCCCAGTTGTTCATTGCCCGGTAAACAGATGTAAAATAAATAAATAACAAAATACCATCTACTGGTCCAAACTGCATTTGAATAGGATTAGAGAAGACCTCTGTTTCACATGAATGGGGAGAATGTTCCAGAGAAAGAGAAACAGAAAGTGCTTTGATTCCTGACTTTTTCGGTTTGGACAGTAAGAGTCTGTGCTTAATGTTCCTGATTGGTCTGGTTGCTACTTGGATCACCAAACAGGCTGTGGCCTGCTCCTCATCTTGGGATTGGTGCTAACATTTTCCTTCTGGTGAGAGAAGAAGCAAAGGGGAATTTTATCCCAGCAGAGTGAAGCTGTAGTGAGACCAGCACTAGCAGTAGCCAGACAGTAGCCATTCATGTGACTCCCCTCTTTTCATCATTCTTAACAATCTAACTCTTTGTTTTCAGTAAGTATTGCTTGACTTGTTTCTAACCTCAGAATATCTGCCTAAATACTTCATCCTTAAATTTTTACAGTCTATGTATTAGTTTCCCCTCAAGTGTTTGGCCGTGCCGTGTACAGACACAGATACCTAGAGTGACACTTTTCCTGTAAAAGCAAGATTGAATTTTTTTTTTCTTTACGGTGAACATATTTGCATTTTAAATATGTACTTCTGTAGATGTGAACTTTATTTGAACTGTTTGGAGCTTTTCTCCCTGGGCCTCTACTGAAAATGGACATATATCCAGCTAGACTAGCCCAGTCAACAAATGTAAAATAAAATAAAATAAATAAAAATAAATTTCTCCAATACCTAGTTGCACACAGGACAACTAGTTTTCAGTGACAAGCACTGTCCCCAGAGTTGCAAACTGGATGCTCATGACATTGATTTATATTCTCATTCCGGCTATCTAATCAATAAAAAAGATATGTTGCCATGAATATGAACGTTCCCACTATCTGCATTACCAGCTTGGTGGATATGGGTATCCTGAGGTGTTGTACAATTTGCCTCATGTTTACTGACAACCAGTTAATTTTCCAACTGATATGGTATGTGAGAGATGTATTTACACAATGTCACTGGAGGCAAAGCTCTCACATAAAAGTATTCCTAATGTCATTAAGGTTTTCAGTAGTACACACAATGTACCCATCAGACACAACACAAACCAGACATATAGATCCACATATGCTGAGGCACTTAAATATAACCTTCCTAAAACACAAAGACCACCTAGATGAAGTACACATAACAAATACCCTCAGCAGCCTAAAATGCACACTTTCAAAACAACACCCAGATCAACACATAGAGCTACATCTCATGGAGCCTGTACCTCTAAGCCCATAAGACAAGCCACCACACAATCCATCATTCTGGTCATTGGAGACTTCATTGTGAGACACACTGATGTACCTTTCACCAGGATGAGTAAAAAGAAAGTCACAGTCAGTTGCTTATCAGGGGCTAGGATTCACCACATTACATATGCACTCAGGTCATTGGACCACAAGTACCAGTATGACTCAGTCATAGTCCATGTCGGAGTAAATGACTTGAGACATACCTTCCTAGACTATATTAAGAGAGACATCATAGAGCTCTTGGAATATGTGTCTCAGGCTGGTACGAGCCTAGCATTGAGAAGCATTTTACCTTCTCCAAGGATGATGCCACAATGTGAACAAAAGATGATTGACTTTAATAATTGGTTTAGCTTCTAGTGTCATTCTAAGGGGGTGCAATATTTGTCTGCTTGGAAAGAGATGATCAACAGACCACACTGCTTTGCCCGAGATGGTCTGCACCTCTTCTCTCTAGGCTTTCGAATATTAGCTAAAACATTGTCTTCTCCCATAGTGCCTTTTTTAGGAAATGCCAAACTGAAAGTACTTCCGACATAGCAAATCAAAACCAAGAAAATTTAAAGGTATTACTGCTCAATGCTAGAAGTCTAAACAAAAAACTCCACTCCCTAGAAGCTCTCTGCACCCTAGAGAATGCTGATATCTGTGAGGTCATTGAGACATGGTTTAAAGCCATGGACAGCACACCAACAGTGGAAGGTTATAATGCCTTCCACACATTTAGACCAGCTACTACACAGACAGGGACAAAAGGTGGAGGTGTCTCTATTTATATCAAAAATAAATATACCTCAAGGTTGGTCAAACAGTACAATGCACTTGAGCTGCTCCATGTTCAAATCACCATAAGCAAAATCCAATACCACTTCCTTTCAAGCTACTGGTCCCCCTCTATGACCCAGGAAACCCATACCATGTATTTAAACTTATTAGAAACACTCACCATCCAACTCAATACCAAATTCATGGGCAACTTTAATTACCCCACTATTAACTGGGAATCCTAAATGACACCAAATGTACAGGTACAGAGATGCCTGGATTTTGTAAAGACAAACTCCCTGAACCAGAAAGTCAATACACAAACAAGGAGTGCAGCCATACTGGACATGGCCCTCACTAATATGGGAGAGTGCTGTGCACCCCCTAGTGTAATGTATTCCCTGGCTAGGTCAGACCACAAAATGTTCTCCTGTACCCCCAGCTAAACCAGGAATATTCAGAAACTACTCTAAGGCTAACTTCCTGCTATTAAGTGATAACCCGGCAACATTTCAAGCCCCCATAAACACTGAGAACACTGTTGCCTATGCAGAGCTGTTCACAGAAACCCTGTATATGCATGCATAGAGACAGTTGTACCCACCAGGAAGAAGTACAGAACTACTGAAAAAACAAGCCATCCTGGTGTAATCACAAAATCAATAGGCTGCATAACAGAAGGATGAAAATCATGGCAAAAATTAGGAGGTGCAGCACCCAGCAGGATAAAAGCACTCTCATGAAACTAAACAAACATTTCAGAAGACTAATAAAGTCTACCAAATCCAAATTTGAGGTAAATTTGGCCTCCCAGGCCAAGGACAACCACAAGGCATTCTTTAGCTATCTCCACATCCTCAAAGACAATACACAATTGTGTGCAGCGATCATTGTAAATGGAGCCACCTATACTGAGCCAGAAGATACAGCAAACATACTGGCCAATAAATTCAGCTCCAACTTTACCCCTCTCTCCCCTTCAAGCTTCCCTCAGGAAATGCCATCAAACATAACTCCCCCTGCTATCACTAGGGAACAGGTCCTTATTGCTCTCTCTAAACCTAGGAACACTACATCAGTGGGCCCAGACAATATCCCTGGATGCCTTCTAAATAGAATGAAACATCACCTAACATGACCTCTGGAATTGCTATTTAACTATAGCCTCCAAACAGGCTTCATGCCTCATGAATGGAGAATAGTAACAGTCATCCCTCTATACAAAGGTGGGACATCTACAGACCCTGAAAACTACAGACCCATAATTCTCACTAGTCTTATATGTAAAACCATGGAAAGAATTAATATGGAAATAATCAATAGTGATATAGTAAACCTCCAGACACTGGACCTGACCCACTTTGGTTTCGTCAAGGGCAGATCTGGCCTACTCAACCTTGTAGACTTCTTTGAGAAGGTCACCAAAGCAATGGATGAGGGAAAAATGGTTCAGACTACCTACCTTGACCTGGCCAAGGCATTTGACACAATACCCCACTCAAGCATTGTTAACAAACTCAAGAGATTAGGTCCAAACTCTTAGGTCACCCAGTGGATAGCCAACTAGCTCACAGACAGGACCTAGGAAGTTGGAATTGGAGACTCCACCTCTACAAAGAGGTCATTCACAAGTGGAGTCCTTCAGGGATCAGTCCTTGGACCACTCCTTTTTGGCATTTACATCTCTGAAGTCAAGACCAATGTCAGTGGTCTCTGCCTGACTAAATTTGCAGATGATTGCAAATTAGGCGCTGTCACTGAATCCCACACTGACACAAATGTTCTCCAGGAGGGGTTGACACAGACAAACAACTGGTGTCAGAGCCATGGACAAAACTAAATGCCAGGAAATGCATAATGGTATCCTTCAGGAAGTCATCCCCCCTGGAAACTATCATACTGAGAACACACCCATTAGAACTGACAAAGTAGTCAGGGACTTAGGGACAGACATAGATAGTAATCTAGTCTTTGAGCATTATGGGTCTACAGTAGTGAGAAAATAATTTTCTGTTGTGGAACTTATAAACAAAGTTATGGCATCTAAGTCCAAGGAAGTCATTCTTCCACTGTATTTGGCATTCATCAGACCTATCATTGAATACAGTGCCCCCTTTGGTATGTACCTAATCTGGCATATCCAACAATTGGAACGTCCACAGAGGTTCCTCACTAAAAGAATGCAAGACTTAAGTAAAATGTCTTGTGCAGACCACCTCAAGGCTCTGTCCTTGTATTCTGTCTCCTACATGCTTTTGAGGGTAGGTCTGTGCCTGACATACAGGGCATTGTCAGACCCCACTCTGATGGACCTCCTGCATATCTACAAAACAAACAACACCAGAATTACCCATTCTAAAGACTTAAACCTTGCCTGTGATATAGACAGGACCTGCTGAAGAGCTAGGTATGTATCCCAGAGATTACCCTGTCTCTGGAACAGGCTCCCCATCCATGTGAAGCAGAGTTACTCCCTAACTCAATTCAAGTGCAACTTGGGCAACTGGATGGGGAACAGGACATTCCTCCCTGGTTTGGCACCTATGTCTCTTATGGACACAAGCAACCTATAAATGGTTCATCTCCCAGGCCCTACCTTGTAAATGTTTCA
The DNA here is from genome assembly GCF_019279795.1 of Protopterus annectens. Lineage (NCBI taxonomy): Eukaryota > Metazoa > Chordata > Ceratodontiformes > Protopteridae > Protopterus > Protopterus annectens. Next base: position 1,287,142,833 of record NC_056744.1, on the reverse strand, counting down.
TCTCCCAAGCCCCTGCTTATACTTATTAAGGGTATCAGAACTTGTCATAGATTTGGGATGCATGGCTAGGCTTAAAAGGGCCCTTGTAGTCATTAGCCTAGTAAATACCTATAAATCTATGAATGGGTAATCTCGGAGATGCATATCTGTTCTTCAAACATGTTTTACTTGTGTCACAGATGAGGTTTAGATCCTTAGATTAGGTAATTCCAGTGCCTTTTGTTTTCTGAAGCAGGTCCATCAGGACTGAATCAGAGAATGCCTTGTTGGGTAGGCATAGATCACCTCTCAGTACTCTATAGGAAACTCAGTACAGTAACAGGGCTTTGAGGTGGTCCATATAGGCATGTTAATTACACCCTGTATTCTTTTAGTGAGGAGCCTGTGCACCTGCTGTAGCTGTTGGTAAATGCCTGGTTAGGTACATGCCGAAGGGTGCACTGTACTCAATTGTTGGTCTAATAAGAGCTGGCTATAGTGGGACTATGATCTCTTTAGATCTGGATGCCATGCCCTTACTTATAAGCTGTGTCACATAGAAGGATTGTCTCCCCACCATGGACACGTGCTGATCAAAGTTCAGGTTACTGTCAATCTGAGTTCCTAAGTCCCTTATCACTGGGTCTAACCTTAGGAGAGTGTTATCAATGCTGTAATTTGCAGTGGTGATCATTTTCTCTTATGCATTTTTTGCAATGAGTTATAAGCCATGGTTTTGGCACCAGTTATATATCTGTGAGACCATCCTCAAGGATATCTACATCTTTGGGGGATTCGGAGAGTGCACTCAGCTTGCAGTCATCAGCAAATTTGGTCAGCCAAAGGCCCTCTATATTTGACATGACTTCAGTGAAATATGTTCCAAATAGGAGAGGTCACAGTATGAGCCCTGTGGGACATCACTAGTAAAAGGCCTACTGGTGGAGATGGATTCCCTCACCTTAACTTAATGTGTCCTATCTGTGAGCCATTTGGATAACCATTGGGTAACATAGAGATATGTGCCTAAATTAGTGAGCTTGTCTAAAATTCCTACATGAGGTATCATGTCAAATACCTGTGTCAGGTTGAGGTAGGTAGTATGCACAATTTCGCCCTCATCCATGGCTCTAATGATCTTCATGAAGAAGTCTACCAGGTTTAGTAGGCATTACCTGCCCTTGATGAAACCAAACATGGATGGGTCCAGGTTTTTAAAGATTTCCTTTGTCTTTGTTTATCAGGTCCATGATAACTCTTTCAATGACCTTTCATGTAAGACTAAACAAACTTATGGGTATTTAGTTCCCTGGGTCAGTTGATGGTCCTCCTTTATGTATTAGTATGACAGTTGCAGTCCTCCATTCCCTAGGGATGAACCCTGTCTGGAGGCTGTGGTTGAATAGAGATTCTAGTGGGCCTGACAGGTTATGTTTCAAGCTATTTAGGAGGCATCCATGGATATTATCAGAGACCATTGATGCAGTGTGTTTAGATCTGGAGAGTGTGGTGAGGACCTCTTCTTTAGTTATAGTTGCAGGAGAAATGGTAGAGGGTATTTCCTGGGGAGTAAGCGGTCATCTCAGAGTCATATGGACTCTGTTTTCTGCTTGTAACTTTTTGTTCTTTTGTAACATATTTGAGTAAAGGTACTGTTCACTGCTCTTTTATCTGAAATTTTCTGTCATGACTTTTCTCTCTATACTTAGAGGCTAAGAGGTATGCCTTCAGTTATAATTAAAATGTCATGAAGTCATAAGAAATTACTATTTTTTGTCTTTTTGCATGTATATTCATATTGGCTAGGCTGTCATTTTTTTCTAATTAGAGCTAGACAATGCAATATTTACCATGCATTCATGCATACATACATAAGTAAGCAGACATACACATTCTATGTGAAATCGTGATTTCATTTATTTTACAAGATAAATAAACAAGCAAGCAGATGCACAGATTCCATGTGAAGTCATAGGTTTATTTATTTGACTATTTCACAACTAATGACATAACTAGGCAAATGTAGCTATTTTTGATATAATGTAAAAGTTTTACAGTGGATACAGTGTAAATTGCAATTGAGGGCAAAGGAGATATTTTGTTGCAAACATACAATTTGCTGATCAATCACAACAATGCAAGACCTCTGTAATACACATTACATGTAAATATAAAACAATACAAAAAACAGAAGCATCCTTCTATATATAACATAGCCACTCTGTTAAACAGCTTATTTATATTTACACATTTTACCTACATGTACATACATACAGATATTTCAGGTATGGGTAATAATGCCCTTCTAGCTTGCAAATGTACCAGAACAGACATTTCCATATAAGTGCCGAAGATGTTCTTAAAAAATTCTAAAGTAATGCTTGCATTAATATAACTATTTTATTCCATGTGTCAGCTACTCTTACAGAGAACACTTTATTAGATCTCTCATTCTTATATCATCTCATTTACAGGTTGTCTGATGATTCTCTACAACTCTTTGATAACTCCAAACATTCCTAAAGGTAGTTGTCTCTAATTATTCTCCACTTAAGGTCTCCACTCAGATATCACCTTGACCTGACCAAGGCATTTGACAGAATCCCCCACTTGGGCATTATTGACAAACTTAAGAGGTTAGGTATAAACTCTTATGTAAACCAGTGGATAGCCAGTGGGCTCACAGACAGGACACAGGAAGTTAGAATTGGGGAGTCCACCTCTACAAAGAGCCCAGTCACAAGTGGAGTCCCTCAGGGATCGGTCCTGGGACCGCTCCTTTTTGTCATTTACTTCTCTGAAGTCAAAGCCAATGTCAGTAGCCCCTGGCTGAGTAAACCTGCAGATGATTGCAAACTAGGAGCTGTCATTGAAGTGCCCATCAACACAAATGTTCTCCAGAAGGGCAGTGTGAATCATTTTGTGCATCTGGTTGAGTAGGTAGGACCTGTCCTTGATGAAACCAAATTGGGTTGGGTCCAATGTCTGGAGGTTTCCTATGTCATTATTGATCATTTCCATGATAATTCTTTTCATGGATTTGCATATAAGACTAGTGAGGCTTCTGGTTCTGTAGTTTCCAGGGTCTGTAGGTGGGCCACTTTTTTGCAGAGGAATTACTGTTGCTGTTCAGTGGCCTGATAGATCATGTTTCATGCTATTTAGATTGCATCCTGGGATATTATCTCAGCCCATTGATGCAGTGTTCTTGACCTTAGAGAGCGCATTAAGGACCTGTTCCCTAGTGACAGCATAGGGAGTTATATTTGGTGGAATTTCTTGAAGGAAGGTTGATATGGAGAGAGTGGTAAAGTTGGAGATGAATTTGATAATTATTGAATTATGTTTTACATTTGCCATTACGTCTTTTTTAGATGGTTTAGGTTGTGATTATGGTAATCACCAATAAGTATAATCGATGTTTTGTGCTTCAACCAAATTCATTGATGATTATTCATTGTATACTTGAGTGTGATATATATATATATATATATATATATATATATATATATATATATATATATATATATATATATATATATATATACATATATATATATATATAAATCATCCTCATCATCTTCTTTCAGCTGTTCCCATTAGGGGTCACCACAGCGTATCATCTGTTTCCATTTCTTCCTGTCCTCTGCATCTTGCTCTGTCACACCAACCACCTGCATGTCCTCTCTCACCACATCCATAAACCTTATCTTAGGTCTTCCTCTTTTCCTGTTACCTGATAGCTTCATCCTTAGCATCTTTGTCCCAATATACTCAGCATCCTTCCTCAGCACATGTCCAAACCAATGTAATCTTGCCTCTCTGGCTTTTTCTCCAAACCTTCCAACCTGGGCTGACCCTCCAATATACTTATTCCTAATCCTGTCTACTCTCGTCACACCCAGTGCAAATCTTAACACTTTAACTCTGCCATATCCAGCTCTAATTCCTGCCATTTTGTCAATGCCACTGTCTCCAACCCATATAACATAGCTGGTCTCACTACCCTCTTGTAGACCTTCCCTTTCACTCTTACTGGTACTCGTCTGTCACAAATCACTCCTGACACTCTTCTCCACCCACTCCATCCTGCCTGTACTGTCTTCTTCACCTCTCTTCCACACTCACCATTACTCTGAACTATTGATCCCAAGTATTTACACTCATCCACCTTCACCACCTCTACTCCTTGTATCCTCACCATTCCTGTATCCTCTCTCTCATTCACACACATATATTCTGTCTTAGTCCTGCTGACCTTCATTCCTCTTTTCTCTAGAGCATATCTCCATCTCTCCAGGGTCTCCTCCACCTGTTCCCTACTCTCACTACAGATCACAATGCCATCTGCAAACATCATAGTCCACAGGGATTCCTGTCTGATCTCGTCTGTCAACCTGTCCATCACCATTGCAAATAAGAAATGACTCAGAACTGATCCTTGATGTAATCCCACCTCCACCTTAAACGCATCTGTCACTCTATATGGGTCCCCTTTACATGTCTGACTTTCAAAAAGTCGAAATTCATATGGCCGAGACCATATGACTGACTTTTGAAAAGCCGACCATGGGGAACTGCTATCTCCATACAGTGCAGAATGGGAAAATTTCCCTCTTCTGCACTGTAGTGCGATCTTGGAGTTGGTATATTTAAGTTACGGGGGGGGTGTGCAGGTGGGCTTGCCTCCTTGCTAACAGTTTTAAGGTAAGTGTTCATTGTGTTTTTTTGTGTTTTTTTTACATGGTTGGCTTTCTGAAAGTTGATCATATGGTCTCGGCCATATGAAAGTGGACTTTGTGAAAAGCAGACCTATATTTTACATTTTTAAATATTTTAAATATTTTGGACTATACACATGGATACTTGCAATTTCAATAACTTAGTCTTTTCCAAACTTAATATATATCCAAATTATGTGGGGGGCTATGCCCTCCACAACCCCCAATGTGGGGGGCGATTGCCCCCCTTACTATATATACTAACTCCAGGGTCGCACTACAGTGGGGAAAAAAGCCATATATAACTTTCAGTGAAATGTGTTTCAGTGAATTGAGTTTTCAGTGAATTGAGCTTTCAGTGATTTGTGCACAGTCATTTGACTTTCAGTGAAATGTACTTTCAGTGAATAGTCCTAGACCCATATATATGTGTGTGTGTGTGTGTGTGTGTGTGTGTGTGTGTGTGTGTGTGTGTGTGTGTGTGTGTGTGTGTGTGTGTGTGTGTGTGTGTGTTTATATATGTATATCTACATATCTATCTATATCTAATATTATTTATATATATCAATCTATATCTAATATTATTTATATATATATAATATATATATATATATATATATATATATATTTAGTTAGAGACTCTCTTTGTCCATATATATATATATATATATATATATATATATATATATATATATATATATTTATATATGGATCTACTTTAACATATCTCATTTTCAAAGCATCAAATGTCAGAACATCAAGACCACAATAACGAAAATCTGCATTATCAGAAGTTCAGAAGGTCGCAGTGCAGAATATCAAACTGTAAGCAAAAGCTGATAGGTTAAATGATTGAGTGGTTTGCTGTTACTTTAAAAGTTTGTAGTAGGCTCGTAAAAAATATGGTAGATTTGACATCGTTTGATTTTGTTGTGTTGGGGGAAGTCTGGGTACTTGTAAGTTTAAAAAACAAATAGAAGTTGTTTGATTTTACCCTTATTTCTTAATTTAAGACAGAGCTTTACAGTTAAGGCGTTCCGGTTCTGTAAGTAGTAAGGCTGTTGTTGTGGTTGTTGTTTAGCGATCGATAGACTGTTTTCTTTTCCTTAAATTAGTGCAATCTCAGAGTTGGTATATTTAATTTTCGGGGGGGGTGGGGGTGCAGGGGGGGGTGTAGCCTCGCTACAAAAGTGCAGGAGAATAGATATGATACAATATGTTTCCATTGTTCTGAGATTTGGTGTTTTAAGTGTGCGATAATGTGGATCTTTGTTATTGTAGTTTTGATGTTTTGATGCTTGACGTTTTGTAAATGCAATATTTTAAAGTAGATCCATACAATTTTTTTTCACAGGGAAAAAAATCGTTGGACTGTCTTTGGGACTTTCCCATTTCCTCCAATATGGTGCGATCTTGGAGTTGGTATATTTAAGTAGTGGGGGTGTGGGGGGACAGAACAGCGATTTTTTTTCACTGTAGAAAAAAAATCACTGTTCCGTGTCTTCGCTGTTTAGCGATGTTGGCCTTTCAAGTCCGATGAAAGAGCGTTCGCTCTTTTCATCGTTCGATAACGCAACATAGACCTATATATATATATATAAATATATATATATATATATATATATATATATATATATATATATATATATCTATATATACATATACATATATATATATATATATATATATATATATATATATATATATATATATATATATAAATGTGGTTGTGGATAACAGAGTGGAAGACAGGGACAGTACAATAATGTGGTTTAGTCTAGTCAGCACCCGGATGTATTAAAAGTATAATTCCACATTGTAAGATAACAGCCAAACTATTTGTGTAGTTGGGAAAGTGAACTGATAGAAAACTATGCATACAGTGTATGAATGATGTACTACCTGGCAATAATTTTATATTCCATAATAAATCATTATGGCTATGTTACCTTTTATGGTTTAACGACTCTTCAGCATTATGTCAAACCTTTGCACAGACCTAAGTGTGATGTAATCACACTGGCCATACATTGTGTATACTTTTGTGGACATTTGACAATGTGATGTCAGTTCTATACTTGGATGAGACAACACATCCTTGTTTTCATTTGATGCATTCATGTATAGGGTGTCACACTGTAGGGATTATTATCAATGCATAACAATGACAGCAATCACCAGGGTGACATATTGAGTGGGAAGACTGTTGTAAGACTTGCATGAGATCTGAAATCTAGTTGTCTACTTCTTATTCAGGGGCTGGGGTGTGCTTGTATGGTTTGGGTCATCCAGAAGTGCACTGGCAGGCCCTATGTAAATGTTGTTGCTCATTTATGTCATGTGAAGTCTTCTAGGATGGCAGTACTGTATCTGGATATGTTTTTAGGTTTGTCATGTCTCTGAACTACACAACACTGTGTTATGTGATGCTATCATGTAGCAGATGTACAGAAGTGGTTAATAAGTGTGTGAATACCTTTCATGGATATGGTCAAAGATGCTTGTTTGCTAACATGTGGTGATGCCTAAATGAAAGAAGTGTGCACATTTAGCTTCTTAGGTTCATGGTTAGACCTAGCCACACTATCCCATATTGCAAGTATCCATTGTCATGACTAATTTATACCTAGTTTTAGACCCCTTTCAATTACGACTTCAGGGAATAGACCTGGGCTGTATATACGATTGCCCATCCATGCATCCAAGTTATGCTTAAAGAGGGTCAGGAAGTTACTTTGCTTTCTTTATATCCAAATGAAGTCTATTGTGTTAACAGGGGATTCTCTAGGTTATATAGCTGTCTTTCCAGCAGGTCCTATTTATGTTTTAGTAGAAGATAAGTTCTCTTGGAGGGGTGTTTAGGATGTTAGTAGTGCTGTGGATGTGCAGAAGATGACAGTGGACTGGATCCTTTGAGGCTATATAGGTTAGGCAGAGATTACCTCTCCATAGCCTATAGGAAAACAGAAAAGAGACAACGTGCTGTAAGGCTGTCTGGGTAGCTCAATAAAGACCTACCCTTGGTTATTTACAATGAGAAAACAATACAGTGTCTCAAGCTGGGTCATGTGCTTACACAGGTACATACCAAGAGGGACATTGTACTCTATTAATCTCCCCTGGTGATTAGCTAAAAGGATTTTCTAACATTAGTGGATACATAGCAATCAAAGGATAACTAATTGTCATTGACAGTGCTCAGGTCCCTAATGACTGAGTCAGTGTTTGCTGAAGACATAGTGCTGGTGCTACATTTCTTGGTGTGTACTTTTGGGCTGTGCTCCAGGCTCCACTTATTGCTGCATGCTAGTCCCTCCTGAAAAATCTGGAAGTGAGATGGTGAGTAGTGGCAACTCCCCACTTAGTCACCTACAAGCCCTTAATGTCAGCCTTGACATTAGACAAGTAAATACCAAAGACAAGTGGTCCTGTAATTGATCACTGGGGATACCACAGGTGAATACTCTTTTCAAAGAGAGTGTGCCTCCCAACTAATAGCCAGTTTGCTACCTAACAGGTAACGTATGACTCTACATTTAGTGCGCTTACCTTATCAATTATGCCAGAATGTAAGTTGGTATCAAGTGCCGTATATAGATAAATACATTAAAAAAAAAAAAAAAAAAAAAAAGTATATATATATATATATATATATATATATATGTATGTATATATATATATATATATATATATATATATATAAATATATATATATGTGTGTGTGTGTGTGTGTGTGTGTATATGTGTGTGTGTGTGTGTGTGTGTGTGTGTGTGTGTGTGTGTGTGTGTGTGTGTGTGTGTGTGTGTGTGTGTGTGTATGTGTGTTGAGTGTGTGTGTGTGTGTGTGTGTGTGTGTGTGTGTGTGTGTGTGTGTGTGTGTGTGTGTGTGTGTGTGTGTGTGTGTGTGTGTGTGTGTGTGTGTGTGTGTGTGTGTATAGATAAAAACACACACACGCGGACAAACACAAAATCACACACATAAGATAAAGTTACTGAGACACACATTTGCTTTATTGTGGGATTTGTTTCCATATTGGTAACTGGTAAGTAGTCTGGTCAGCATAGACATCTCAGCCACAACAGGGGCCCTCAGAGTAAATGGAGAGAATTAGAGTAGTAACCTTGAAGCGCACTTTTAAACCAGTTATGTGCAATGCATACGTAGTGTCTGTAAAAGGCCTGCATTATCAGATGTGTAGCATATACAGAATTTATACATATTCAGGAATGCCTTGAATTCAAGTCTGTCAGTAAAACATGTAGAGGCTGTTGTTTTCAAATCATATTAATATAAAAAAGCATTAGACTTAAACTAGAAAGAGATACAATATCTGGCAAGAGAGAAGCAGTTGAAATTTCAGCAATCAGTCACTGCTAGTTAAAATACAGTGACTACATATAAGTAAAATGTATTAGAGTATTCTCCTATATTATTGGATGTCCAGTTGAGAACAAAGGTGCGATGGTAGCCAGCGACCAATTGAGCAGGTGAGAGTCATAAATTAATTCCAAAAACTATATTTAGAATCCATTTAATACTTGACATAATCTATATGACATATACTCTCTGTTGCAGTATAACATTGCCTCTCATTCTGTGTTTTCCCTCATAGCTTGCTTTTCTACTGTTGAACCACTCCTGTTGCCCAACATTAGAGTTATGCATTTGGTGTTGTAAGACAGATTAAACTCTCCAGGTATTTTGCTGTAAAAAGGTCTATGAAAACAAATGACAGAAAATTGTTTGCATGTTTTGCACAGTACTGTGGCAAATATTCCTCTTTTGAGGGTAATCTGTTATCTTACTGTCTCCACAGATCTTTTCATGTGGTAGATGCATGGTTTCTCTTATTACTTCTAGAACAGTCTTATGCAGTCTCCATACACCTTGCATGTGCAAAGCTATTTTTACACACATACACAGACATGCACACACGCACACACACCCTCTGCTAAAGAAGTCAGAAAGTATTCTTTCTCTTGGACACATCGGTTGAGACTGTTACATCAGCATTAGTCAGTGTGATCAAACCACCTAGAGAACCTGTAAACATTTCACCAGGTGCTCTGGGCACATTGACTAATGTTGATATGATCCCCTACTCCATGTAAAAATGGGAAAAACAGGAATGGATCAGGACAACGACGATGACACTGCTTCACTCCACTGAGTTAGCCCTGATTATTTCACATTTATTATCAGTTAAAGTCATACACTGTAATTTTCCTATCAGTGTAATGGCTAGACTCGTGCTACTTTCAGAATGCTTTTCCTTTCTTATTATTGCCATGCATTTGATTTACTTTATTCAGGGCTAGTTTTGTCAGGCATAAAGGGTAAGCTTAAGAAATGAGTAATGTGGGAAATCATGAATATGCAGCACAGAAGTACCACTGCGCTCTTTATTTCTATAGGATGGCACTATCTTTCAGATCTACATATAACTTGCACTGAGACAGTCCACTTCCTTCATTGCTTCACTGAGCAGATGGGAGTGGTAGTTAACAAACTCACAAATAAGACATGAGACAGACTGTCCTACAGAGTAAGTGTCCATCTCAGGGATGATACAAGCTGAAGAAAACAGACTGGTATAAGCTACTTTTTTGTTTTCTCTACATTTTCTGTGTTATTTCTAAAAAAAGTAATGGCACAGATGTTTTTGATAAGTTTGCCACCAATGCAAAATACTCTATCTATCACTGTATACCCCTCTGTAGTCTCAATTGGCTTGAACCTCCAGATCACCTTACCTTCATTCAGCTCAATACAGCACATAAAATCATCCAAAATCAGCTGGACATAACATATGCTCCTTTTCGATTGCTAAAATCTGGAACACACTCCCCTTATCTATCAGATCCAACCACATACAGACATCCTTCAAGCTCACACTTAAGGAACACCTCTCTAAATCCTGGATCTGCTCCTGCTCAACCCCAGGCTGAAAACTCTTGCCACGTCATCACACCTACACCTCCTGCCTCTGTTACCCTTAACTCTATCAGCCTTAACCCCCTTACTATTCCTTCTTGTTCTTCCCCATCCTCCCCTGTACATGTTCCTACTATGACACCCTCTCCTTTTTCTTCAAAGCTACCACATCAACTGCTTTATATCTTCCTAATAACTACCCCAATACATAATACTGTGACAAGGTTAAACTCTAAATGGAGAATACACTGGAAATACCCTATGTTTTGTAACCAATTGTTATATTAGTGCTATTGTGATGTTGAATATTTCACCTTCTGTTAAGTGAATGTTTATGTTTATACTACTACACTAATCTGTCTAAAATGTGTTCATATATAAACTTTTGTCTTATGGAGCTTTTCACCCCAGGCCCCTACTGAAAATGGGTTCCTTATGGCCTAGTTGGACTTTCCTGGCAATCAAATGACAAATAAATAAATAAAGTACTCCTGAATTGTGTTGTATCATGTTTTAAATGGCTCTGCTTTGGCACATCATTCTACTGATGTAGGACAAACAGCAAACCTCCCATTTTATTGCATTTTATTGAAATTTTCAAAAAGTTCCGCGGTGGTACAGCAGTAGTGTTGTTGTCTCACAGCAAGAGGTTCTCCTGTTCGATTCTCGGCTGGAGTACCTTCTGTGTGGAGTCTGCATGTCCTCCCTGCAGTCAAGGGGCATCCGAAAGACATGCATGAATAGGTGTGCCTTTGCTGAAGGTTTGGCGTGTGGCTGGCAACTCAGCACCATAAAAATCGACTGCCAATCATTAGCAGACTGGAGTTCCACTGTGGCGACCCCTAACCGGGAAAAGACAAACAAACAATTAATTAAATTTTCAATTGCCCTTGCTCAATATTTCTGTATTGTTAATGGATAGGCTATATTCAGCCAAACTGAAAATGTAGTCAGAGTGAATCAGCAGGAATACAGTCTCCGTGTTTATGCAGTAGCATGAAAGAATTGCCCTTTCAATCAACATTATGCTACTTATACCTGATTGCTGCGTTTAGCATGTAGTAAAAGACAGAAGATAGAGCAGGACAAATGAAGTGTTTTTTTTTTTTCTTTCAGCAGGCCAAATAAAGTACCAGTAAGAATTATAAATGCTTTACACATGACCAGTATTGTCAAGCAGGTGTGACGGAGTGCCACTGTTTCCTTCCTATTCAAGCCCCTCCTTTACTAAGATGTTTATTTTGCTAGTCCTCTATCCAGCCATATCCTGTGATTTTTTAAGCCTTACAGAAAAAATAAGTTTAATCAAGCTGTGATCAATACAAATGCTCTGAACTTGTACATGATCATAGTATGTAACAACACTAGGAAGATTTTAATAATACCAAAAAACACTAGTAAAAAACACAAGTAACCAGCACTAAACCAGCACTTCCTTTTATTCACAACGATCTGGTACCTCGGCAATTCACCTTCATGGATCACAATTCATTCTAGCATTAATCCAGTATATATACATCAAAACACAGCTGCAATTATTTGATTAATGAGCATATATCAAGCAATTAAGCAAAATAACATTTTAACATTTAAAGTGACCATTTGAATTACAATAAATACATTGATATAAATATTCAAACCAACTTGAATTAATATAAGATAATGTGAAAAACATACAAATACAATACAAAATATGAAAATAAAATGTATATACTTAATTATATACCTAATTCCTGATTCAAACCAAAGGGCTTTAAAATCTTAAACTTTAAAATCATTCTTGTTTCTAATTCCAATAATTTAGCTACAATGTCACCCCCTCTGGAAAGGAAGGGCTTTCCAAGTACACAAAATTTCAAACTATTGGGGGAGTTATCATGTCTATCATGAAAATGTTTGGCAACAGGACTAACTGGATTATTATTTCTAATGTCTTTTAAATGTTCCAAGACATGAACCCTAACCATACGTTTGGTCTGCCCTATATACCAGATGTCATTACATGAACAGCCCAAAATATAGACCACCCCCGTCGATCTGCAGTTGAAATAAAATTTAGGAACAAAAGTAATGCCATTAATAATATTAAAATTCTTGACCTTACTACAAACACTACAATATCCACATGAAAAGGTACCGGGTGATAAAAGGTTATTGTTTCCCTCAACAAAATTATAACTTAATAATTCTTTCAAATTCTTTCCCCTCTTGAAAGAAAATGTGATATGTTTAGGAAACAAATGACCTATAGATTCATCTTCACAAATAATATGCCAATGTCTTCTCACTAATTGAATCAATTCATTAGAAAATGGGGAAAACCTAGTGAAATAAAAAGCTTTTGTTCATCATCAGTCTCTCTTGTTACATATGTCCTGTCACTGGGTTCAATACTCCTAAATGAAGTAAATGATCCATTAATATTATTCCCCAGTAATTTATTTTTGCATCTCAATAAATGTGCCTTGTCATAGCCCCTTTCACTCAGTCTAGACAAGACCTTATTCAGTTCATAATTTTTTTCTTCTTTATCACTAGTATGTTCATAGATTCTTTTAAATTCACCAAAAAGCAAAGAATTGAATAAATGCCTTGGATGCATACTCGTGGCATGTAAAAACATGTTAACCGAAGTTGATTTCCTAAAAGGCCTATAGCCTATAGTTTCCTGATCATTATATAATGTTAAATCCAAAAAATAATCTTTTCCCTATTCAACTCATAAGAAAAAGTGAGACCATGTTCATTGGTATTAAGAACATCAAAAAAATCAAGAAAATCATTTACATCACCCTTACAAATAAAAATAAGGTCATCTATAAACCGTTTATATAACAAAACATTATTCCTAAAGAAAACAGTGGGGTAAATAAATTTCTTTTCAAAGTATCCCATATATATAAAACGGCATATGAGGGCGCAAAAGCAGCCCCCATAGCCGTACCTTTCAACTGCAGAAATTTGAGATTTTAATAATAGTCCAAAAAGAGATGAAACAAGAAGGACACCAGGTAAGTGCAGCCTGCAGCAACAGCAGTCTCATTTATTTAAGGGGAATTACACCTGTGACCCAAATACTACAAGGCCTTTATACTAGCCATACAGTTGTGAGTGATTTCTCCCTAAGGTAGAAGCTGAATATTTCTTGTTTTGTTTCCTTGAACCTCCACAATTATTTTGATTTAATTTATATCTCCTCTATGGCATAATGTTTTGCAATGCCCTTTGTAATCAGGTGAAAATATTTTAAGACCTTATTTCCACTATCTATATATTTTGTCTTTTTTGATGGGCAGAATTCTAGGTCAGAGCACTTGGCTCATGTACCACACACACACACACACACACACACACACACACACACACACACACACACACACACACACACACACACATAAAATCATTTTTATTTTACATTGTGACTGAGCTGTAAGTAAGTGCTTTTTGTACAGAAGAGTTAAATAATTTGTTGACTTTTATGTTCAAAGACTCCACAGAGAACTATTAAGTGTTACTGCTATGATTTTAGGTATGCATGGCTACTTTTTATTACATACATCTGGAGGGTATATAGTTTTTTGCAGGTTGCTGTGTGTAATTTAGGAGACCACCAGTAAACGTTAAACATGGCTTTTAAAGGCGTAAGTGCATTTGTTCTGTGACTAAGCTTTTCTTGGAGCATATTCTTCATAGAAGATTATGATCTTGTCTCTGATTATAACCAAGTTGTTATGTGTTCATAGTTTCACAGGTTCATAGGTAGGTACTAGGCTATTGGCCCTAGGGCCTATACAAGCTTAACCAAAAAGGTACCCTGGCTTTCACTACCCAAGAAAATTATTTTCCTGTGCCCCTGTCAAGCAGAACCACAGAAGTGATCCCCGGGGTGAATTTCCTATTACCCATCCAATCATCAAGATTTTTCTTGAAGAGTGCTAATGAGGAGCTCTGTGTGACATAGATAGGTAGTCTGTTCCAGAGTATGGGAAGTCTCTGGGACAGGAATCTATGCCTCCAGCATGTTCTGTTTATTGTGGTGACAAGGTTTAGGTCCCTAGAGCGTGTAGCTCGGAGGGATTGGGATTTCTTTAAGTGAAGCATGTCTAACAGCTCTGGGTTTGACATAGCTTTGTATGTTAGGTAGAGATCGCCTCTGAGTAGGCGATATGCGACGGAGGAAAGCTTGAGTTTTTTGAGTCAGTCTGCGTAAAGCATCTGTTTGAGGCCAGTAATCCTCTTTGTGAGGTATTTCTGCGGCCTTTGCAGTTGTTGTAGATGTCTTGTGAGGTACATACCAAAAGGGGCGTTGTACTCTATAATGGGTCTAATGAGTGATGAGAAGAGGGGAACAGTGACCTCTTTTTTTCTGGATGAGAAACCTTTTGTGATGAGGTGTGCCAAATAGAAGGATTTCCTGACCACTGCAGCAATGTGATTATTAAAGAAGAGACTACTGTCCACCTGTGTCCCAAGGTCTCTTATCACACTTTCGGTGTTAAGTAGACTACTGCCTATGTGGTAGTTCCTGGGTACAGAGATTTTACCAAAGGGGATGACGATGCACTTTTTGGTATTGAGCTTGAGACCATGGCTTTGACACCAGGCATCTGTCTCAGTGAGGCCCTTTTGTAGGATGTCCACATCATTAGGAGTTTCGATTATGGCTCCTAGTTTGCATTCATCTGTGAATTTAGTTAGCCAAAGACCTTCTGTGTTAGCCTGCACTTCAGAGACGTAGATAACAAACAGGAGAGGACCCAGGACTGAACCCTGTGGTACTCCACTTGTCACTGGTCTGAAGTCTGATTTGGAGTCTGCTACTTTCACAGTGTGGGTTCCGTCAGTAAGCCAGTTGGCAACCCATCTTGTGACATAGGGATTTATACCTAGTTTAGTTAGTTTATCTATAATTCCAGAGTGGGGGATGGTGCCAAATGCCTTGGAGTGATCTAGATAGGCTGTGTGAACCACCTTACCCTCATCTATGGCTTTGGTGACTGCTTCACATGCTGCCTATGTGGTAGTTCATGGGTACAGAGTTTTTACCAAAGGGGATGACAATGCACTTTTTGGTATTGAGCTTGAGACCATGGCTTTGACACCAGGCATCTGTCTCAGTGAGGCCCTTTTGTAGGATGTCCACATCGTTAGGAGTTTCAATTATGGCTCCTAGTTTGCAGTCATCTGTGAATTTAGTTAGCCAAAGACCTTCTGTGTTAGCCTGTACTTCAGAGAAGTAGATACCAAACAGGAGAGGACCCAGGACTGAACCCTGTGGTACTCCACTTGTCACTGGTCTGAAATCTGATTTGGAGTCTGCTACTTTCACAGTGTAGGTTCTGTCAGTAAGCCAGTTGGCAACCCATCTTGTGACATAGGGATTTATACCAAGTTTAGTTAGTTTATCTATAATTCCAGAGTGGGGGATGGTTTTGAATGCCCTGGCGTGATCTAGATAGACTGTGTGAACCACCTTACCCTCATCTATGGCTTTGGTGACTGCTTCAAAGAAGTCTATCAGGTTTAGGAGACATAATCAGCCTTTTACAAACCCGAGCTGTGTGGGGTCCAGAGTTTGGAGATCTCCAATGTCTTTGTTTATGAGTTCCATGATGATACATTCCATGGCCTTGCAGACCAGGCTCTTCAGGCTAATGAGGCGGTAGTTCCCGGGGTCTGTTTTGGCCCCCCCTTTGTGGAGTGGGATAACCATCATAGTGTGCCATTCAATGGGCACAAAACCTGAGGTGAGGCTATGACTGAACATGGTACTTAGGTGGGATGCCAGTTCATTCTGTAGTTTGTGTATAAGGCAGCCTGGGATGTTGTCAGGTCCCATGGATGCTGTGTTCTTGGCTTTGGAGATTGAGGTTTTTACCTGTGCAGCCATGATTACAGGAACTTTGCATTCTTCCAGTATAAAGATGGGCCCTTTATGGGGTGAGAGGGGGATAAAGTTAGCACTGAACCTATTTGCCAGGATCTTGGCAATATCAGTTGGTTCTGTATATTTAGTGTCATTGTGCTGTATCACAGAGGATCTGAGTGTTGCCATTGAGATTCTTGACATAGCTATAGAATGTTTGTGGTTGTCTTTAGAATCAGTGGTGATTTTGTTTTCATAACTAGCTTTGGAGGATTTTATGAGGGATCTCAGCTTCTTACTGAGCCTGACCAGGGAGTTCCTCTAATTGTGGGATTTTACTCTTTTTTGCAACAGTTTCTTTCTTCTGTTGTAGAGTTTGTTTATGGCAGAAGACCACCAGATTGGCTTCCTTTTTTTGGAGGATACCATCTTGGTTCTGTTAGGAATAGTACGATCCATGCACTCGTGTAAGTGCTTATAAAGTGCATTTGTGTAGGATTCAGCAGTCACCTCTATTGTCCATCTGCTTGGGTGTCATGAAGTTTTTCACTTCTGTCTTAAGAAGCATGAATTGGCTTTGGAGAAATGTTTTATGGTTGTTTTCCTAATGGGGTGGGGGGGTGGGAGTGGGATATGGATGTTTAGGGTGATTAGCTTGTGGTCGGATCTGACCAATGAGGAGCTGACCTCTGGTGTGAAACACCAGTCGCCCATGTTGGTGATGACCAGGTCTAGTATATTGCTGCCCTTGGTGGGGGTGTGGATAAGTTGATCCAAAGCGTTGGAATTGATGATTTCCAGAAAACGTTGAGCAAAAGGGTTGGTACACGAGTAGTTTTCCCAGTTAATAGTGGGGTAGTTGAAATTACCCATTATTAGGGTATTGGGTTTTACCTTAATATTTTCCAGTGTATCAAGAAAAGAGGAGTGGGAATCCTGGGGCATGGTGGGGGGTCTTTATCAAGCTACAATCTGGATTGCGGTTTTGCCCAGAGTTAGTTGAACTTGGATAATCTGGGATGCATTATGCTGAGCAACTACCTTGGAGGTGTGGATATCCTTAATGAATATGGACAAGCCTCCACCTTTAGTTTTTCGGTCCAGGTTTGGTGGCCAAAAGGTGTGGTATGAATTATAGCCTGGTAATACAGGGGTGCTCTCTGGAGCTTTGAACTAGGTCTCTGTCACTGCACAGATGTCGATGTTCTCCATTTTAAGGAGTGTCTCGAGTGAGTGTATTTTGAGTTTAGACTTGAGTAGCATTACCCTCAGATTTTGCTTGCTTGTACCTGTTACGGTGGTGAATTTGTCATTTGAACCTTGCCTAAAAAAGGCAATATAGGGGTGACAAAGGCATGGATGTCAAGAAACTTATCTTGCAAGTAGAGTGAAATGAAGCCCAAGAAGTGAAGCTTGACATCCATGTTGAGTACACATAACAAGTGCGCTAGGACTGGAGAGACTCCATAACAATTTTATATAGAATATGGAGCTTTAGCTGCTCCAAAGTATTGTTTGTTACAGAAGAAAAAAGGAGTGTAGCAGCATAAAGTATTTTACAGATTTGAAAGCTGTAACACACTTATCACTGCTTTGCATACAGTGTACAGACGCAAAGTGTATCTTTGATACTTTAAAAAGCTGTAGTACACTTTGTACAATAATACACAAGCACGGAAACAAAACAAACAAAAAAACTGGTAAAAAAAAACATGGTAAAGTAGTCTATAACTTTTAAAGCTGTTTTAACATCATGCTGCTGTTCTGTGACAATCACTTTTAATGCTGTGGGTGCCTAACAAACTTGGCTTTATCTCAGAACATCATTGTGGAGCTCCATGCATAACAAGTGAGTTAGGATCAAAAAGACTCATTAGGAGTAGTCTCATTGTAGTGCTTGGAACTTTAGCTGCTTTAATATACTACTTATTAGAGAGAAAAAAAATTGTACAGGTATGAAATGTTTTACAGTTTTGAAAGCTGTAATACACTTTGCACTGCTTCAAAGACAGCAGCAAGATGCAAAGTCAAAGGTTGGGCTTTGTTATGTAAATCAATATATCACCTGCTAAAAAACAAATTTTAACTTCCTGCATACAGATCTGTACCATCAACTATCTGATTTATGAACTGCTGCCTCCAAGGGTTCAAGATATAAAGCAAACAAAATCAGTGAAAATCTGTACCTCTAGAAAGCCCTTTAAAAAAAGAATATGTTACGAGATCAGCATGTATCGCCACCTTGTCTTATGAGCCCAAGTAAATTGCTAAATCTAAATTGTCAAAACATTAGAGCAGACAAGACACTCGTAATACTTTCCAGAGGTTATACAAATTGACCATATCAAATGCTTTTGCTACATCTAGTCTAAGTGTAACCATTCTACCCTTCGTATCCTTCAGCTGTCTCAAGGCCAGTCCATTCTTTAAACTATTATCAGATGTTTTCCTCCCTTCTACGTAAGTACAATGGACATTAGTTATCAGTATTGGCACTTATTTAATCTGTCATCCCACCAAAATAGAAATATATGACTTATAATCATAACTAAATGTAGATATTGGTGAATATGGAGAAGGTAATGCCAGATCTTTACCTTACACCTACCACCGCTTGACAACATGATGAGGGAATGTCTGTAGTCTTAACAATAAGTGTGGCAAGTAAGGAATAAGATTATGCCTACAGTTCTACCATTTCTCTATGGGTAATCTACCACCTTCTGGTGTTTTATACAAGGCTTGTCATTGCATTGTTTTCTGCACCTCTTCATGTGTTACTGGTAATGTCAACATGCTTGACTGCTTGGTTGATAATTTAGGCAAATAATATGGACTCTTGAAAGGCCTTTTTGGCGGAGGCACTAGAGCTTGTATTGGTTTTTGTACATTTTGCATTAAAGTTTGCACCTCTTTTACTGGCCTTGGTCGTTATTTGATAATTTAGGCAAATCTGAATTCTGTAAATGCTCTTGAATATCCTCTTCAATGCCTTCAACATTTTGTATCTAAATTTTCAAAATAATCCCTAAAAATATATGCTATTACTACCCAGTCTCTATTCAGAACATCTCCTCCCTGCATCTTCAACCCTGCTACAATTATTTAAGACCTGTGCTGCCTCAGGCAGATTGCTAAAACCTTCAGATACTCACTCATGCTATAAAAATCTTAAAGAGATTCTTGAAACAAATCACAATTCCTGTCCAATAAATCATCTTTCTCTCACTTTACATTGTCTTCTCTCAGACTTAATTTTCACATTCTTAAAACCTATGTTCCAAAGTATACATATCCCATTTGTGCCTCAAAACAATCCTTCCTCTTTCACAACAGTACTACACTGTAAAATTTTACCTTGTTCCTTCCATTTTGTTTAAAAAATTCCCAACTAACATAAACCCTTGCTCAGAATTTCTTGGGTTATCTTATCACTGTCCAATTAATTGATCCTCTTTTCAAAATAATAATTAGGGCGCCACCATTGTCTCCCCATAGACCCAGGTATAATAGTATGCAAACAACCTTCTAGTAGGGCATGATCAGAACTCAGTATGGAGTGTTAGCAGGGCCTCACATGTTAAATACAAATTAACTATTGACACATAAAGTTTATCTATTTTAGACCTTGATCTAAATACACCTGAATAAATAGTAATCTCAAAGGGCCCTCACACTACTTTTAAAATATCCATCAGACCCATAGTCTTGAAGTAGAAACTACATATGACTCTAATCTAGGAATCAAGATGACCACAGGTTCTCTTCCAACCTCAGTATGACTATCTGCTGAGTTCAAGTTCCCATATATAACATCACTCTTCCTGAACTTCCTGAAATGTCACCATATTTCAATCTGTTTTACCTGGATAAAAATGTATACTAAATATCTCAGCTTTAGTTCCTCATATATAACCTTCAATACTTACATAGCCTCCATTAATATCTACTACTGCATCTTCTACCATCCATGAAGAGTACATAGAAAGAAGGAATATTACCCTTCTTCATATAGCTTCAGGAAACTCAGAGGCATAACCCTACAATCAAACTCGCTTAATAAGTAACATAGCTTTATTCTCGACTCCCTGTTATGCTGTCGCAGATGCAGGTTGTCGAATGCATCTTTGTCGAACTGAAAAGCGTGAAAAGGCAGAATAGTGAAGCGACTTTTCAGCAAATTCTTTTGTTTGGCCGCTTTGGCTACTTTGCCTTTTCGGCACTGTAGTGCGATCTCGGAGTTGGTATATTTAAGTAGTGGGGGATTATGTAATGTTTTACAGTTTTTTCTTTTCTTTTTCGGAACAGCGATTTTTTTCCCTTGGAAAAAAATCTCTGTTCTGAGATTTCGACGTTGTAAGCTTTCGCTTACATGGGGTCGATTATGTGTTGTTTGCTCTTCTGAGTGTGCGATATCATAATACAGACCCTTATTCTCATCTAAATGCATTTCTTATAAAGCTACAACACAATATTTAAATTATTTCAAATATACTGCTGTCTTCTGTTTTTTTTGCAAGACTGGTAAGGCCATTTACATTTTAAGTAATCACACTCATTCTGTATTATTAGTTATGAATCCTCTCTGTATTGATGTAAATGAGTCATAAAAAGTAAAAGGATTAAATTAGTAATTCAACATCATGACAGACAAAACCATCATATTTATCAAACGATAATATGATGTGTGCTAAATCATAACATAATTAACTATTTACAATACTACAACACACAAACTTCTTTCAATTCTCAAACTCACCAATTGCATCTTGTCAAAACAATTTAAAGGAAACCTGAATTCCTTCTTGCAAGCCCAGCCTAATAGATGTATTGGTGGGTGAACGGTTATCAACAGAAAACTAAACATATCAGGTACATCCCTGAACTTCCTTGTTTACCTCCTCTCTATTCAAATCTAGGGGCCAGATTCCAAAAGAGTTGCTCTCAGTGTAAGTCTGCCCTGATTCTGAAAGACTTGCTCTCAGTATAAGTGATTTACTTTGATTTAAGGCCTATCTATAAACAAACGTACTACAGAGATCAGATTCCAAAACACCTGCTCTCAGTGCAAGTGGTCATTTACACTGAGAGCAAGTCTTTTTGAATCAGGGCCCCTATATCAGAATTGGACATAATGATGACCTGGACCAGCTTTAACCATCTGATAGATAACAAAAGGGGAAAGAATAAGACAGGGTCCAAAATAAAAATTCACACTAGAATAAAATCAAAATAAGATTAGAAAACTATAACTATCCTTAGAGTATCCTTATTCTTTGTTTAAACAATCTCCATCCCAGTGAACTATCATCCTGCTATACATATAGTTCCCTGAAACTGTCCAGTACAAACTCTGTAAAATCATGCTTCCGTAAACTTTAAAGGAGATCTGCCATCACTAACATACTATCCTCTTCAATCTATTGATCTGCTGCAGAAAATATTCCTTGTAAATATTTATTTTCCTTTCCATCCCTCACCATCTGTCTACCAGATCATAACATCCCAACTTAAATACGTGTAGCATCATATTTGCAAAAGTAATTGCTTCATCAGTGAAGCAGTCATTAAGTATTGCATGAAATGTAATTATTATGTAAAGTAATTGTACAATGTAATCAAGCAAAATAGTGTGTTAATGTCAGTTCAAGTTCTTCCAAAAAAACATTTAGCTTTCAAGCTTGTTTCAAAAGCACTTTTGTTGCCTTCTGCCTTTGCAGCATTCATGTCTAAATCTGGAGACTTTCCTTGACTGACTGATGCACAGCCTTCAAGAAATGTGTAACTTCCCTAGATGAACCTTCATTAAATGGACTTGTAGTTTCCTAAGTTTCTTTGACAATGTGCAATAACTCACATTCCTGACCCCTGTCAGGTTTATCTTCATTACAATCTTCAGGGCCTATTGTGAATCCTAAAAAGTCTTTAGTCCATTAGGGAAATACATTTAAGCTAGCTAGAAGCAACACCCACAATTTTAACTTTTTTGAATGACACTGCATCATAAGAACCAGAATGTGACTCCTTTTTTATGTGTCTGTGCAGAATAATCATTGTCAAAGAACACTCATTTCTTACAAATCTTACAGACCTTACCAGGACAACGTAAAAGTAGTAATTGATATGTGTAGGTTTAAGTGTCTCAGAGATCAGCATGCCATAGTTACTCAGCAGGAAGAACCTATCTAGGTGGTCTATGCAGTTATATCTTTATTTGAAGTAAATGCATGTTGGTCCATTTTGTCAGTTTTCATGAACAAAAGCCAAGCAATCCATCTTTTTGTGGAATACCAGTCACATACACTTTTTGATAAACTCTGTTCATTATTTATCTGTTTCTCCATTAGAATTTTCAGTTTTCAGCAAAGGTGTTATTATGCTGCAACCCTTTGGTAACAGCAGAATGTTTATTCAATGCTTCAACAGATTTTGCATCTCATTCTTTCATCATGGCTTTATAATTATCCAGTTTCATACTCGCTGTTTCTGTTTTCAGAATTAATGCTACCATGGTACCTTCTCCATAGTTGGAGACTCAACTTTATGTCTCTGCCAAAAAACAAGGAGACCACCACATTTTTATTCTCCCCCATATTTCTGTGTCGCTGGCTGGTATTTGCAGTCCCAAGTTTTGGATGTTTGTAGCGGTAGTCTGCAAATAGTGGTGCTACATCTATATGCAAATATGGTCACAGAGGTTATTCATGCTGATTACAGAACCGTGCTGGCAAATGAGTAAAGTACGTCACGATAAGAGATTACCCCAAACCAGTTATGTGAGGTGCCGTACATGCTCAAGTATTACTGCTATACGTAAAGGTAAATGTAAAATGGCCTCATTTGCATACAAAATACGTAAGGTTCCCTGAATGTATGTGAGTAAGTTTAACAGCACCATATTACTTTGGGATTACTCAAGTTAGGCCTCAAATTACTTAGGAAACAGCAGACTTTTTAAAATAAGAAAGAATAATATAAATATTGGAAGTTATTATGAAACACTTCAAAATGAGTTAAGATTATTGATTTCACTTCAAGAAATTTGTTCTTATTGATATGATGAGCATACTACAATGCTTTGCTGAATATTATAAGTTCAGTTGTAAATGGGTAATCATTGCAGCAGGAGTAGAAATGATTAGTGATCTCAGAGAAAATTATTTACTTTGGTGCCATGTAGTGATTGTGCTTATTTGGTAAAAATGCAGTCATTTAATTGTGATGTACTTAACTGGTAAGGATGTTTTGTTGGTTCAAGATGTGCCTTTAGTGGGAGATTCCTGAGTGTCACTGATAAATAAGAATTGACAATATTATGATTTTAAGAATGTGGTAGGAACTACTGAAACGATGAATGTGTTAACAAACTGCTTTATTTACTATTGTGAATGTATTTGTGCAAAAATTACTTCAGCACAACTTTACTTGGCTGGACTCTGCATATGCATGTAATTATGGGGATGGCATTCTTTCTGTGGTATTTTAGGTGCAGTAATGCTATAGAACAAGGGATTAAGGCAGTGAAGACTAAATTTAAATAAGTTTTACAGCATTAGCAATGTAAACAGCTAAACTAACAGCAAGCTCATGGATTACAAAATAGATATAATACGCCCAACTCTGCTTTTTACAACCAGTCAGCAGACAGCATGGACATTTGACTATGAGTCAGAAGTAGAAGAGAGAATGCTTCTATTTTTTTCATTCACATCTCATTATGAATTAATTTGCTTATGCTTATTCGCAGCCATTGTGCATTAACATAAATGGCCTCAATGAATCACTGTTTAGCTGCACTAATTCGTATATGGCTGCAACATGTTTGCTGAATGATTATAAATACCTTCCATTCCATTTTCCCAAACTTCAATAACATATTTTTTTAGTTTTTCTCTGCTTTTGTCATTAATCCCATTAATCTATAACTGAATTATATTCTCTCTGTACTTTAACTTGGAATATGCAGCTATTAATCTGTTTA
Source organism: Protopterus annectens (assembly GCF_019279795.1). NCBI lineage: Eukaryota > Metazoa > Chordata > Ceratodontiformes > Protopteridae > Protopterus > Protopterus annectens. Next base: position 1,287,118,351 of record NC_056744.1, on the reverse strand, counting down.
TATAATATCTATGTATCAACTAGGGAGCATGTCTAAGGTCTGCACCACCCACACTCAAAGTTTCACTTGTAATTGTTTTAATAATCATTTAATCAAAATGCCATTTTTGAATCCCACTGTAGTAGTATTTGTAAAATTAGTTACTTTAAAGCTGGGGCTTGAATTGAGGTTAATATTAAAATTTGGGTTGGGATAAGTGTTAGGGGTTTGGGGGGTTTGGTACTAGTGTTATGTTTGTGTTAGGGCAAGTTAAGATGTTGTGTTTGGATCTGCCTCCTACATGAAGTAATGTGAATAATTGTATGTGACTGTGATTTTCTCATTTTCAGTGGGTTTGTGTTTCAGAGTGTTTCTCAGTTTTGTGGGTTTTTAGTCATATGGAATCAACATCATACTTTTTATGAGGTTGCATTTAATGGCATGGCCTAAAATTACAAAATGGCTAATCCAAACCAAAAATAGTTAAATGGTTTCAATAATATTCTGGCTGTCAAAGACTGCCTGAACAGTAATGCATGTATTGTTTAAGTTAGGTAATCAGTGGTGGTAAAGAGAAAGGTGTTAACCTTGGTGGGTTTATGATATAATTTAAGGATTCATAGAAACTAATCAAATAGGTTAAAGGCAGAAAAGAAAGTCTCAGAAAAATGTTGCTGAAAACCCAAATAGTCAGCTTCCCCACAAAAACTGAAAATTAAGCTTCCATTATACACCTATTTGGGGGGACTGGAACCCCTCTACAACACAGATCTATATTAGTTCATAACAAGAGCAAGCAACTTTGAAGGTAAGGGGAAACTTAATTACTATATCATTCTTCATTGTCAAAACCAGTACAGCCATAACGTGTGACTATATTTCATTCAATAAAAGAAAGGAGAATGAGGATCAACAATATAAGACTTGGTGAAACATAAAGCTCTTGTAACAAAAGTATAGGATTTGCACTGAAATGACATCCAACAAGTTTACTTCCTTATGAAATAGCTGATATTTCATGTCTTTTGAACATCTGTTTTAATTTAATTAATGTAATAATTAAAAAAAAAGTTTTTGTTCATCCTGTGAGTGAAAACAAAGTAAGCTATAAAATGTACTTAAAGCAAATGGGATTCTGAAAATGAACACACATTTGAATATTTCAAGCATCATTAAAAATTTACTGTAAGAAAGAGTATAAATAATATTGTTGCCCTACATCTTTTGTGCAAATAATAAACAGAAAATTAGTATGTTAAAAAAGTAAATCCTCTAGTTTAGAACATTGTTGTTTATTAGTATTCAGTGTGACTATATATACAATTGTCTGGCATATTTCGTAGTTCTGCATAATATTTATTTTAGCATACACAGTAAATGTTGGTACACTTGTCATATGTAAAAGTATTTGTACAGCATATACTTGCAAACAGCTGTTAATTGCCTATCTTATTTTGCTACTAATAATTTTATATATATATATATATATATATATATATATATATATATATATATATATATATATATATATATATATATCATCATCTTCTTTCGGCTGTTCCAATTAGGGGTAACCACAGCGGATCATCTGTTTCCATTTCTTCCTGTCCTCTGCATCTTGCTCTGTCACACCATCCACCTGCATGTCCTCTCTCACCACATCCATAAACCTTATCTTAGGCCTTCCTCTTTTCCTGTTACCTGGTAGCTTCATCCTTAGCATCTTTTTCCCAATATACTCAGCATCCCTCCTCAGCACATGTCCAAACCAACATAATCTTGCATCTCTGGCTTTTTCTCCAAACCTTCCAACCTGAGCTGACCCTCTAATATACTTATTCCTAATCCTGTCCACCCTCATCACACCCAGTGCAAAGCTTAACATCTTTAACTCTGCCATATCCAGCTCTAACTCCTGCCTTTTTGTCAATGCCACTGTCTCCAACCCATTTAACATAGCTGGTCTCACTACCCTCTTGTAGATGTTCCCTTTCACTCTTACTGGTACTCGTCTGTCACAAATCACTCATGACACTCTTCTCCACCCACTCCATCCTGCCTGTACTCTCTTCTTCACCTCTCTTCCACACTCACCATTACTCTGAACTGTTGATCCCAAGTATTTACACTCATCCACCTTCACCACCTCTACTCCTTGTATCCTCACCATTCCTGTATCCTCCCTCTCATTCACACACATATATTCTGTCTTAGTCCTGCTGACCTTCATTCCTCTTCTCTCTAGAGCATATCTCCATCTCTCCAGGGTCTCCTCCACCTCTTCCCTACTCTCACTACAGATCACAATGTCATCTGCAAACATCAAACTCCACGGGGACTCCAGTCTAATCTCGTCTGTCAACCTGTCCATCACCATTGCAAATAAGAAAGTACTCAGAACTGATCCTTGATGTAATCCCACCTCCACCTTAAACGCATCCATCACTCTATATGGGTCCCCTTCACATGATCGACTTTCAAAAAGTCGGAATTCATATGGCCGAGACCATATGACTGACTTTTGAAAAGCCGACCATGGAGAACCGCTATCTCTGTATAGTGCGGAATGGGAAAATTTCCCTCTTCTGCACTGTAGTGTGATCTTGGAGTTGGTATATTTAAGTTACCATATCAACTACTTTATATCTTCCTAATAACTACCCCAATACATTGAGTTACAGGGGGTGTGCAGGGGGGCTTGCCCCCTTGCTAACAGTTTTAAGGTAAGTGTTCATTGTGTTTTTTTGTGTTTATTTTACATGGTTGACTTTCCGAAAGTCGATCATATGGTCTCGGCCATCTGAAAGTGGACTTTGTGAAAAGCAGACCTATATTTTAAATTTTTAAGTATTTTAAATATTTTGTACTATACACATGGATACTTGCAATTTCAATAAATTAGTCTTTTATAATATATATTCAAACTGTGTGGGGGGCTATGCCCCTCACAACCCCAATGTGGGGGGCAATTGCCCCCCCTTACTATATATACTAACTCCAGGGTTGCACTACAGTGGGGAAAAAGCCATATATCACTTTCAGTGAAATGTGTTTCACTTAATTGAGTTTTCAGTGTATTGAGCTTTCAGTGATTTGTGCACAGTCATTTGACTTTCAGTGAAATGTGCTTTCAGTGAATAGTCCTAGACCCATATATATATATATATATATATATATATATATATATATATATATATATATATATATATGTGTGTGTGTGTGTGTGTGTGTGTTTATATATGTATATCTATATATCTATCTATATCTAATATTATATAGATATGTATATATATATGTATATATATATATCTATATATATATATATGGATCTACTTTAAATATCTCATTTTCAAAGCATCAAACGTCAGAACATCCAAACCACAATAACGAAAATCTGCATTATCAGAAGTTCAGACGGTCACATTGCAGAATATCAAACTGTAAGCAAAAGCTGATAGATTAAATGATTGAGTGGTTTGCTGTTACTTTAAGGGTTTTTAGTAAGCTCGTAAAAAAATATGGCAGAGTTAACATCACTTGATTTTGTTGTGTTTGGGGAAGTCTGGGTACTTGTAAGATTAAAAAACAAATAGAAGTTGTTTGATTTTACCCGTATTTCTTAATTTAGAACAGAGCTTTACAGTTAAGGTGTTCCGGTTCTGTAAGTAGTAAGGTTGTTGTTGTGGTTGTTGTTTAGCAATTGATACACTGTTTTCTTTTCCTTAAATTAGTGCAATCTCGGAGTTGGTATATTTAATTTTCAGGGGGATGGGGGTGCAGGGGGGTGTAGCCCCTTTACAAAAGTGAAGGAGAATAGATATGATACAGTATGTTTCCGTTGTTCTGGGATTTGGTGTTTTAAGTGTGTGATAATGTGGATCTTTGTTATTGTAGTTTTGATGTTTTGATGCTTGACATTTTGTAAATGCAATATTTTAAAGTAAAAAAATTGGTGGGCTGTCTTTGGGACTTTCCTATTTCCTCCACTATGGTGTGATCTCGGAGTTGGTATATTTAAGCAGGGGGGGTTGCCCCCCACTTTATTTTTTGTTTGAATTTTTTTTGGCAGAGCAGTGATTTGTTTTCCCTGTGGAAAAAAATTACTGTTCCGTGTCTTCGCTGTTTAGTGATGTTGACCTTTCAAGTTCGATGAACGAGCATTCGCTCTTTTCATCGTTTGATAACGCAACATAAACCTACAGATATATATATATATATATATATATATATATATATATATATATATATATGTATACATAAATGTGGGTGTGGATAACAGAGTGGAAGACAGGGACAGTACAATAATGTGGTGCAGGCTAGTCAGCACCCAGATGTATTAAAAGTATAATTCCACATTGTAAGCTAACAGCCAACCTATTTGTGTAGTGGGAAAGTGAACTGGCAGAAAACTGTGCATACAGTGTATGAATAATGTACTAGCTGGCAATAATTATATATTCCATTCATTTGATGCATTCATGTATAGGGTGTCACACTGTAGGGCTTATTATCAATACATAACAATGACAGCAATCACCAGGGTGACATATTGAGTGGGAAGACTGTTGTATCACTGGCATGAGATCTGAAATCTAGTTGTCTACTTCTTATTCAGGGGCTGAGGTGTGCTTGTATGGTTTGGATCATCCAGAAGTGCAGTGGCAGGCTCTATGTAAATATTGTTGCTCATTTATGTCATGCAAAGTCTTCTAGGATGACAGTACTGTATCTGGATATGTTTTTAGGTTTGTCATGTCTCTGAACTACACAACACTGTGTTATGTGATGCTATCATGTAGCAGATGTACTGAAGTGGTTAATAGGTTTGTGAATACCTTTCATGGATATGGTCAAAGATGCTTGTTTGCTAACGTGGTGATGCCTAAATGAAAGAAGTGTGCACATTTAGCTTCTTAGGTTCATGGGTTAACAGTAGACCTAGCCACACTATCCCATATTGTAAATATCCATTGGCATGGCTAATTTATACCTAGTTTTAGACCCCTTTCAATTACGACTTCAGGGAATAGACCTGGGCTGTATATATGATTGCCCATCCATGCATCCAAGTTATGCTTAAAGATGGTCAGGAAGTTACTTTGCTTTCTTTATATCCAAATTAAGTCTATTGTGCTAACAGGTTATTCTCTAGGTTATATAGCTGTCTTTCCAGCAGGACCGATTTATGTTTTAGTAGAAGATAAGTTCTCTTGCAGGGGTGTTTAGGATGTTACTAGTGCTGTGGATGTGCAGAAGGTGACAGTGGACTGGATCCTTTGAGGCTATATAGGTTAGGCAAAGATTACCTCTCCATAGCCTATAGGAAAACAGAAAAGAGACAACGTGCTGTAAGACTGTCTGGGTAGCTCAATAAAGACCTACCCTTGGTTATTTGCAATGAGAAAACAATGCAGTCTCTCAAGCTGGGTCATGTGCTTACACAGGTACGTACCAAGAGGGACATTATACTCTATTAATCACCCCTGGTGATTAGCTAAAAGGATTTTCTAACATTAGTGGATACATAGCAATCAAAGGATAACTAATTGTCATTGAAAGTGCTCAGGTCCCTAATGACTGAGTCAGTGTTTGCTGAAGACATAGTGCTGGTGCTACATTTCCTGGTGTGTACTTTTAGGCTGTGCTCCAGGCTCCACTTATTGCTGCATGCTAGTCCCTCCTGAAAAATCGGGAAGTGAGATGGTGAGTAGTGGCAGCTCCCCACTTAGTCACCTACAAGCCCTTAATGTTAGCCTTGACATTACAGAAGTAAATACCAAAGACAAGTGGTCCTGTAATTGATCACTGGGGGATACCACAGGTGAATGCTCTTTTCAAAGAGAGTGTGCCTCCCAACTAATAGCCAGTTTTCTACCTAACAGGTAACGTATGACTTTCCATTTAGTGCGCTTACCTTATCAATTATGCCAGAATGTAAGTTGGTATCAAGTGCCGCATATAGATAAATAAATATATATAAAAAAAAAATATATATATATATATATATATATATATATATATATATATATATATATATATGTGTGTGTGTGTGTGTGTGTGTGTGTGTGAGTGTGTGTGTGAGTGCGTGTGTGTGTGTATAGATAGAAACACACACATGTGGACAAACACAAAATCACACACATAAGATAAAGTTACTGAGACACACATTTGCTTAATTGTGGGATTTGTTTCCATATTGGTAACTGGTAAGTAGTCTGGTCAGCATAGACATCTCAGCCACAACAGGGGCCCTCAGAGAAAATGGAGAGAATTAGAGTAGTAACCTTGAAGTGCACTTTTAAAACAATAATGTGCAATGCATACGTAGTGTCTGTAAAAGACCTGCATTATCAGATGTGTAGCATATACAGAATTTATACATATTCAGGAATGCCTTGAATTCAAGTCTGTCAGTAAAACATGTAGAGGCTGTTGTTTTCAAATCACATGAATATAAACATAGATTATGTCTTACATGCATACATACGTATGTACATACATAGAACAATAGCTACTACAAGTTGTCAAAATATAGGGTCATCAATGGCATAAGATATTGTTTGCAGCACTTTTCCTGCCTTAGTAAAAAAAAGTACCACTGTAATTACCTATTGTAATATACTAGGAATGGGGCTGTAAATTATAAGGGGAAAGTGCAGACTGCATTTGCCTCAACTTTCAAATGCCAGACAGTGTAAACTAAACTACCAATACTACTACTCAACAGGTTTCTTTGTAAAGCACAGCTGTCCAAAGCAATGCTGTGCTGTAAAATGAGGAAAAATCTGTGTGATTATAAAGGTACACCTACATGAATACACATACACTAACAAGCAAAATGAATAACAGTCCTTAAGAAAATAATTGCCAGTGGAGAGAAAAAGATTTGGAGCAACAAGCTATTGCCTAGGCTTGAATAATTATTAGAGACAATTTTACAAACACAAGTAAAACCCATAGTAATGTAGATGTCATTTCATTGCTAAAGTAGCTCCAGGTCTGCGTGTGATGACATAGCATTTATAGCCGAGTAAAATCCAGTCATTCAACAAATCTAATTGCTCATGAGCGGGGAAAGGAACATACAAAAGGACAAACTTCAACTGTAAGAACTTAGGACTTCCTATAATAACCCACCCCTCCTAAGAGTTTGTGTAATCTCACCTGCGATATACTAACAAGACTCTTTGAAAATTTAGAGTCTGGGTGAACATGTGACTTGCACAATACTAAAATGTGAACAAACTCCTCCAGCAAAAAATATGAGTTAGTGCCCATTTAACTTTCATATAAACCACAGGGGGGCACAGATTATACTGACATTCAGTAAAATTCTTACCCAGTACAGTATATGCTACTTTTTTTTCTGATTCATAGAGCAATGAGAAACATTTATTTATTTATTTATTTCATTTCATTTGTTGATTGGGTAGTGTCCAACTGGGCCAGGAGCCCTTTTTAAGTGTAGACCCGGGGAGAAAAGCTCCAAACATATAACAAATAAGAATTTAAATACAAGACATATTACAGGTGGTGCAGGAGTTGCTAAGAAGCTAATTATAACATGGTTCAGAATCATACATTCAAAGCATTAGACAAACTAGAAAGAGATACAATATCTAGCAAGAGAGAAGCAGTTGAAATTTCAGCAAACAGTCACTGCTAGTTAAAATACAGTGACTATATATAAGTAAAATGTATTAGAGTATTCTCCTATATTATTGGATGTCCATTTGAGAACAAAGGTGCGATGGTAGCCAGCGACCAATTGAGCAGGTGAGAGTCATAAATTCATTCCAAAAACTATATTTATAATCCATTTAATACTTGACATAATCTATATGACATATACTCTCTGTTGCAGTATAACATTGCCTCTCATTCTGTGTTTTCCCTCATAGCTTGCTTTTCTACTGTTGAACCACTCCTGTTGCCCAACATTAGAGTTATGCATTTGGTGTTGTAAGACAGAAGAAACTCTCCAGGTATTTTGCTGTAAAAAGGTCTATGAAAACAAATGACAGAAAATTGTTTGCATGTTTTGCACAGTACTGTGGCAAATATTCCTCTTTTGAGGGTAATCTGTTATCTTACTGTCTCCACAGATCCTTTCATGTGGTAGATGCATGGTTTCTCTTATTACTTCTAGAACAGTCTTATGCAGTCTCCATACACCTTGCATGTGCAAAGCTATTTTTACACACATACACAGACATGCACACACGCACACACACCCTCTGCTAAAGAAGTCAGAAAGTATTCTTTCTCTTGGACACATCGGTTGAGACTGTTACATCAGCATTAGTCAGTGTGATCAAACCACCTAGAGAACCTGTAAACATTTCACCAGGTGCTCTGGGCACATTGACTAATGTTGATATGATCCCCTACTCCATGTAAAAATGGGAAAAACAGGAATGGATCATGACAACGACGATGACACTGCTTCACTCCACTGAGTTAGCCCTGATTATTTCACATTTATTATCAGTTAAAGTCATACACTGTAATTTTCCTATCAGTGTAATGGCTAGACTCGTGCTACTTTCAGAATGCTTTTCCTTTCTTATTATTGCCATGCATTTGATTTACTTTATTCAGGGCTAGTTTTGTCAGGCATAAAGGGTAAGCTTAAGAAATGAGTAATGTGGGAAATCATGAATATGCAGCACAGAAGTACCACTGCGCTCTTTATTTCTATAGGATGGCACTATCTTTCAGATCTACATATAACTTGCACTGAGACAGTCCACTTCCTTCATTGCTTCACTGAGCAGATGGGAGTGGTAGTTAAACTCACAAATAAGACATGAGACAGACTGTACTACAGAGTAAGTGTCCATCTCAGGGATGATACAAGCTGAAGAAAACAGACTGGTATAAGCTACTTTTTTGTTTTCTCTACATTTTCTGTGTTATTTCTGAAAAAGTAATGGCACAGACATTTTCTATATTCTGCCACTAAAAGCACACTAGCAACTTCCTATCTCCCACCCTCTGTCTTATATGGAGCCCTAGTTCTCACTAACACACAAACCTGCCTAAAATTTAAAATTAAAACTTGCTACAACAAAATTGCTAAGTTCACCACCAATGCAAAATACTCTACTTATCACTGTATGACCCTCTGTAGTCTCAATTGGCTTGAACCTCCAGATCACCTTACCTTCATTCAGCTCAATACAGCACATAAAATCATCCATAGACCTATGGCCTCCCCAGTTATAAACACAATCTTCCACTGCTACATACCAAGCAGATCTCTTAGGTCAGAAAACAACAAGAGCGTCATCCCATGAAATCAGCCGGACATAACATATGCTCCTTTTCGATTGCTAAAATCTGGAACACACTCCCCTTATCTATCAGATCCAACCACATACAGACATCCTTCAAGCTCACACTTAAGGAACACCTCTCTAAATCCTGGATCTGCTCCTGCTCAATCCCAGGCTGAAAACTCTTGCCACGTCATCACACCTACACCTCCTACCTCTGTTACCCTTAACTCTATCAGCCTTAACCCCCTTACTATTCCTTCTTGTTCTTCCCCGTTCTTCCCTGTACCTGTTCCTACTATGACACCCTCTTCTTTTTCTTCAAAACTACCATATCAACTACTTTATAGCTTCCTAATAACTACCCCAATACATAATACTGTGACAAGGTTAGACTTTAAATGGAGAATACACTGGAACTACCCTATGTTTTGTAACCGATTGTTATATTAGTGCTATTGTGATGTTGAATATTTCACCTTCTGTTAAGTGAATGTTCATGTTTATACTACTACACTAATCTGTTTAAAATTTGTTCATATATAAACTTTTGTCTTAAGGAGGTTTTCACCCTGGGCCCCTACTGAAAATGGGTTCCTTATGGCCCAGTTGAACTTTCCCAGTATTCAAATGTCAAATAAATAAATAAAATACTCCTGCACTGTGTTGTGTCCTGCTTTAAATGGCTCTGCCATCAGTCTACTGATGTCGGGCAAACAGCAAATCTCCCATTTTATTGCATTTTATTGAAATTTTCAAAAAGTTCCACGATGGTACAGCAGTAGCGTTGTTGCCTCACAGCAAGAGGTTCTCCTGTTCGATTCTCGGCTGGAGTACGTTCTGTGTGGAGTCTGCATGTCCTCCCTGCGATCGAGGGGCCTCTGAAAGACATGCGTGAATAGGAGTGCCTTTGCTGAAGTTTGGGCATCGGGCTGGCAACTAAGCACCATAAAAATCGACTGAAAATCATTAGCAGACCAGAGTTCCGCTGTGGCGACCCCTAACCGGGAAAAGACAAACAATTAATGAAATTTTCAATTGCCCTCGCTCAACACTTCTGTATTGTTAATGGATAGGCAATATTCAGCCAAACTAAAAACATAGCAGGAGTGAATCAGCAGGAATACAGTCTCCGTGGTTATGCAGTAGCATGAAAGAATTGCCCTTTCAATCAACATTATGCTACTTATACCTGATTGCTGCATTTAGCATGTAGTAAAAGACAGAAGATAGAGCAGGACAAATGAAGTGTTTTTTTTTCTTTCAGCAGGCCAAATAAAGTACCAGTAAGAATTATAAATGCTTTACACATGACCAGTATTGTCAAGCAAGTGTGACGGAGTGCCACTATTTCCTTCCTATTCAAGCCCCTCCTTTACTAAGATGTTTATTTTGCTAGTCCTCTATCCAGCCATATCCTGTGATTTTCTAAGCCTTACAGAAAAAATAAGTTTAATCAAGCTGTGATCAATACAAATGCTATGAACTTGTACAGGATCACACTATGTAACAACACTAGGAAGATTTTAATAATAGTCCAAAAAGAGATGAAACAAGGACACCAGGTAAGTGCAGCCTGCAGCAACAGCAGTCTCATTTATTTAAGGGAAATTACACCTGTGACCCAAATACTACAAGGCCTTTATACCAGCCATACAGTTGTGAGTGATTTCTCCCTAAGGTAGAAGCTGAAAATTTCTTGTTTTGTTTCCTTGAACCTCCACAATTATTCTGATTTAATTTATATCTCCTCTATGGCATAATGTTTTGCAATGTCCTTTGTAATCAGGTGAAAATATCTTAAGATCTTATTTCCACTATCTATATATTTTGTCTTTTCTGATGGGCAGACATCCTGCCACTGCTGATAGAATTCTAGGTCAGGGCACTTGGCTCATGTACCACATACACACACACACACACACACACACACACACACACACACACACACACACACACACACACACACACACACACACACACACACACACAAAAAATGCCTTTTTATTTTACATTGTGACTGAGCTGTAAGTAAGTGCTTTCTGTACAGAATAGTTAAATAATTTGTTGACTTTTATGTTCAAAGACTCCACAGAGAACTACTAAGTGTTACTGTTATGTTTTTAGGTATGCAGGACTACTTTTTACTACATACAACTGGAGGGTATATGGTTTTTTGCAGGTTGCTGTGTGTAATTTAGGAGACCACCAGTAAACTTTAAACATGGCTTTTAAAGGCATAAGTGCATTCGTTCTGTGACTAAGCTTTCCTTGGAGCATATTCTTCATAGAAGATTATGATCTGGTCTCTGATTATAACCAAGTCGTTATGTATTCATAGGTTCATAGGTTCATAGGTAGGTACTAGGCTGTTGGCCCTAGGACCTATACAAGCTTAGCCAAAAAGGTACCCTGGCTTTCGCCACCCAAGAAAATTATTTTCCTGTGCCCCTGTCAAGCAGAACGACAGAAGTGAACCCCAGGGTAAATTTCCTATTACCCATCCAATCATCAAGATTTTTCTTGAAGAGTGCTAATGAGGAGCTCTGTTTGACAAAGATAGGTAGTCTGTTCCAGAGTATGGGAAGTCTCTGGGACAGGAATCTATCCCTCCAGCATGTTCTGTTTATTGTGGTGACAAGGTTTAGGTCCGTATAACGTGTAGCTCGGAGGGATTGGGATTTCTTTAGGTGAAGCATGTCCAACAGCTGTGGGTTTTACATAGCTTTGTATGTTAGGCAGAGGTCGCCTCTGAGTAGGCGATATGTGACGGAGTAAAGCTGGAGTTTTTTTAATCGGTCTGCGTAAGGCATCAGTTTGAAAAGTAATCCTCTTTGTGAAGTATTTTTGCAGCCTTTCCAGTTGTTGTACATGTCTTTTGAGGTACATACCAAAAGGGGCATTGTACTCTATATGGGTCTAATGAGTGATGAGTAGAGGGAACAATGACCTCTTTTTTTCTGGATGAGAAACCTTTTGTGATGAGGTGTGCCACATAGAAAAATTTCCTGACCACTGTGGCGATGTGATTGTCAAAGGAGAGACTACTGTCCACCTGTGTCCCAAGGTCTCTTATCATGGTGTTAAGTAGACTACCGGCTATGTGGTAGTTCATGGGTACAGAGTTTTTACCAAAGGGGATGCCAATGCACTTTTTGCCATTGAGCATGAGGCCATGGCTTTGACACCAGGCATCTGTCTCAGTGAGGCCCTTTTGTAAGATGTCCACATCGTTAGGAGTTTCAATTATGGCTCCTAGTTTGCAGTCATCTGCGAATTTAGTTAGCCAAAGACCTTCTGTGTTAGCCTGTACTTCAGAGAAGTAGATACCAAACAGGAGAGGAACCCAGGACTGAACCCTGTGGTACTCCACTTGTCACTGGTCTGAAGTCAGATTTGGAGTCTGCTACTTTCACAGTGTGGGTTCTGTCAGTAAGCCAGTTGGCAACCCATCTTGTGACATAAGGATTTATACCTAGTTTAGTTAGTTTATCTATAATTTCATAGTTAGGGATGGTGTTGAATGCCTTGGCGAGATCTATGTAGGCTGTTTGAACCACCTTAGTCTCATCTATGGCTTTGGTGACTGCTTCAAAGAAGTCTGTCAGGTTTAGGAAACATGATCCGCCTTTTACAAACCCGAACTGTGTGGGGTCCATAGTTTGGAAATCTCCAATGTCTTTGTTTATGAGTTCCATGATGATACATTCCATGGCCTTGCAGACCAGGCTCGTCAGGCTAATGGGGTGGTAGTTCCCAGGGTCTGTTGTGGCCCCCCCTTTGTGGAGTGGGATAACTGTCGTGGTGCACCATTCAATGGGCACAAAGCCTGAGTTGAGGCTATGAATGAACATGGTACTTAGGTGGGGTGCCAGTTCATTCTGTAGTTTGTGTAGAAGGCAGCCTGGGATGTTGTCAGGTCCCATGGATACTGTGTTCTTGGCTTTGGAGAGTGAGGTTTTTACCTGCGCAGCTGTGATTACAGGAACTTTGCATTCTTCTGGTATAAAGATGGGCCCTTTAGGGAGAGAGAGGGGGGTAAAGTTAGCACTGAGCCTATTTGCCAGGATGTTGGCAATATCAGTTTGTTCTGTATATTTAATGTCATTGTGCTGTAACTCAGAGCAGATCTGAGTGTTGCCATTGAGATTCTTGACATAGCTATAGAATGCTTTGTGGTTGTCTTTAGAATCAGTGGCGATTTTGTTTTCATAACTAGCTTTGGAAGATTTTATGAGGGATCTCAGCTTCTTACTGAGGCTGACCAGGGAGTTCCTCCAATCTTGGGATTTTACTCTTTTCTGCAACAGTTTCTTTTTTCTGTTGTAGAGTTTGTTTATGGCAGAAGACCACGAGATTGGCTTCCTTTTTTTGGAGGATAGCATCTTGGTTCTGTTAGGGATAGCATGATTCATACACTCATGTAAGTGCTTATAAAGTGCATTTGTGTAGGATTCAGCAGTTGTACCTCTATTATCAATCTGCTTTAACATCATGCTGCTGTTCTGTGACAATCACTTTTAATGCTGTGGGTGCCTAACAAACTTGGCTTTATCTCAGAACATCATTGTGGAGCTCCATGCATAACAAGTGAGTTAGGATCAAAAAGACTCATTAGAAGTAGTCCCATTGTAGTGCTTGGAACTTTAGCTGCTTTAATATACTACTTATTAGAGAGAAAAAGGACTGTACAGGTATGAAATGTTTTACAGTTTTGAAAGCTGTAATACACTTTGCACTGCTTCAAAGACAGCAGCAAGATGCAAAGTCAAAGGTTGGGCTTTGTTATGTAAATCAATATATCACCTGCTAAAAAACAAATTTTAACTTCCTGCATACACATGTGTACCATCAACTATCTGATTTATGAACTGCTGCCTCCAAGGGTTCAAGATATAAAGCAAACAAAATCAGTGAAAATCTGTACCTCTAGAAAGCCCTTTAAAAAAAGAATATGTTACGAGATCAGCATGTATCTCCACCTTGTCTTATGAGCCCAAGTAAATTGCTAAATCTAAATTGTCAAAACATTAGAGCAGACAAGACACTCGTAATACTTTCCAGAGGTTATACAAATTGACCATATCAAATGCTTTTGCTACATCTAGTCTAAGTGTAACCATTCTACCCTTCGTATCCTTCAGCTGTCTCAAGGCCAGTCCATTCTCTAAACTATTATCAGATGTTTTCCTCCCTTCTATGTAAGTACAATGGACATTAGTTATCAGTATTGGCACTTATTTAATCTGTCATCCCACCAAAATAGAAATATATGACTTATAATCATAACTAAATGTCGATATTGGTGAATATGGAGAAGGTAATGCCAGATCTTTACCTTACACCTACCACCGCTTGACAACATGATGAGGGAATGTCTGTAGTCTTAACAATAAGTGTGGCAAGTAAGGAATAAGATTATGCCTACAGTTCTACCATTTCACTATGGGTAATCCACCACCTTCTGGTGTTTTATACAAAGCTTGTCATTTCAACGTTTTCTGCACCTCTTCATGTGTTACTGGTAATGTCAACATGCTTGACTGCTTGGTTGATAATTTAGGCAAATAATATGGACTCTTGAAAGGCCTTTTTGGCCAAGGCACTGGAGCTTGTATTGGTTTTTGTACATTTTGCATTAAAGCTTGGGTCTCTTTTACTGGCCTTGGTCGTTATTTGATAATTTAGGCAAATCTGAATTCTGTAAATGCTCTTGAATATCCTCTTCAACGCCTTCTCCATTTTGTATCTGTCGTATTTAAATTTTCAAAATAATCCCTAAAAATATATGCTATTACTACCCAGTCTCTGTTCAGAACATCTCCTTCCTGCATCTTCAACCCTGCTACAATTCTTTAAGACCTGTGCTGCCTCAGGCAGATTGCTAAAACCTTCAGATACTCATTCATGCTATAAAAATCTTAAAGGGATTCTTGAAACAAATCACAATTCCTGTCCAATAAATCATCTTTCTTTCACTTTACATTCTTTGTCTTCTGTTGAAGTAAATCTAACTTTTTGGTTTGTATGCTAATACCTCTATATTTTTTATTGTAGTGCTGCTAAGACTCCTGGCACTGAGAAGGATTGCCTTGATGTTGTCTAATTTGTGCTTTGATTTGGTAGTTAGATTGGTATGTTCATTAGATGAACTGTGCCTAAAAAGGAATGGTGGGGGACAAGGAAGGCTCCGGCCAGTATGTGGAAGAGCAAAAGGTGCAGACCATCCCTTACAAAGCAAGTAGGACTGTCTTTTATATCATTCCAGGGAGACACATATTAGACCCCCCCCCTGGAATTATACCAGCTACCTAGCAAATTGTTGAACGCAGTTATCTTTTTCTTGAGTCTAGGTATCATTCTGTGTAGGTGGAGGACACCACTCAAAGCCATAGTTTTATCCTTGAATGAAGCATGAGTAGCAATTTCCTGCAAGCCTTCATGTCGCCTACGTAAAGGTGATCTCTGCTTGCCTTACAAAGCCATGTCTGACTCAGCTCTGTTCGAAATGCTACATCTAAAGAAATACCAAACCACACAGTCCAGAGACCTCAACCTCATTACCACAAACAACAGAACAAGCTGGAGGGACAGGTTCATAACCCAGAGACTGCCCCATGCTATGGAATAGACTTCCCATAGATGTTAAGCGGAGCGCCTCACTGGCCCTGTTCAAGATAAATCTTGATGTGTGGATGGGAAATAGAAAATTCACCCCGGGATCACTCCAGTGGCTCTACTTGACAGAGGCACTGGGAACTAAGGTCGGGTGGCACGATGCCAGGGTAATCCTATGGCTTGTAAAGGCCCAGGGCCATTAGCCTAGTACACACCTATGAACCTATGAACATGTCTTTCATGGGCTTTTGTGATAGGCTGTTCTCTTTAGCATGGACTACAATCATGTTGTAGTCATACTTACTGGAGGGCAGGACTCTGAGGGCCTTCATAAATCAACAAATCTGGCTCTCTTGAGACAGCTAACTATATCCCTGTCCTTGCTCCTGGACTAGGTGTGTCTATCAGTGGAGTCACCAGTTGCTAGGATGTTTACAGAAGCTACTTCATTCTTATGTTGTTGGTGACAAGTTGATGAAGGGTGCACATAGAAGGTATATTAGGGAGACTTTGCTGCTGCCTACTCTTATGAACTCTAGCAACTTGAGTGTTGATTTTTTTATGGCATGACCATTTGACAGATTAGTATTGTCAGTATGAGGATGTTGTATTCATCTATGCTGGGGCAAAATAGTGTAATAGTCAATGCATGCAGGAACTTTCGAGAGGGCTGCTTCCAGGTTAGTATGGTGCAAATTCAATAAAGTTTATATGTCATTTTTTCCATGTGCGCATCATGGTGCAATGTGAACACTGCTGCAGTGAGTTTTAGATTCAATTAAACTCAATGTTGTGGTGCATAATCACACATACGCGCAATACTAGAAATTTTTGTGGAATGCAGATATCAGCATATGTAGCTGAAATTTATGCTAATGAAGCAAACAACATGGTGGAGCGATTCAACAATTTCAAACACAACTGTGTAGACTCCGTGTCCATTTTGGTAGTGTATGTGGAAATATTCCACATACAGGAGTCTACATGTTAGCAAGGGCATATAAAAGTCCAGAAATATGGACAGAATGCCCATGAGAAGGTAACAACACATCTATAATAGGTGATGTGCACACTGTGGGTGTCTGAAAGCATCAGTGGGGTATGTCAGATTGGTATAACTTTATATTATTTTTTACCTCATGTTTGTACAGTGTGCCACTTGCCACAAAAGGTCTTAAATATGAATACAAGAAATGTAATGTTAAAGAGGAGTAAAGTGTAGTGTCACAACAGGGAAAGTAATACCTTGCCTTGTATCTTTAAATTTGTGCTCCCACATGGCTACTAACCATGCAGATTCCAGGCTGTCAGCAAGTTTATTATGCAAATGAGTGCAAAAATCAGTGGATTTGTTGAATCACAAAAAGCAGAAACTGTGTAGGGATTTCCATTTCATGTAGGCTCCTACACAGTGTTTATGTATCCAGTGGATGTCGATGACATCAGGGTGTGCGTCAGGTCACTTTTTTTATTTGGGGTGTATTGTGCATGTTTGCTACAAATAGTTTTGGTGATACATTCCTTGTTTGTGCAACCAGACCACCCTTGTATCAGACATGAGCTAGACATCCAAATATAGAAACCGGATGCATTCAATTCATATTGCTGATCACTTCTGGGCATAGAGCAAACCTAGTAAGCTGAGCTGTGCTTGGTTAATAGCCTCCAGTTATGGGATGTTGCATTACTACTCCTGTGGTGACAGGTGTGCGTTACTACTCCTGTCATGACAGGTGTTAGATATTGGACTGAAGTTCAGATGGTCCTAGGCTTAAGTACAGGGTATGGCAACTTTTCTCATACTGTTCTGACATTGCAGCGTATACAAATTAAGTGTAACTTGCAGGAATTAGCATTTTATGTACATTTCATGACAACAGGGATGTAAATATACAATTTTTACATGGTTTATCTTAATTATGTACAGCTGCACTCTACTGCATGCTGGTGTGCACAGCGCACTACTGTGCACTGAAGCAGGACCTGTCAGTCATGTCAGTTATATCCTAAGCAGGTGAATTCCACCTTAATTAGACAATCCCACATGGTGGACCTACTCAAGAAATGTATAAAGTATGCATACAGCCTACATTCTGATTTTCCCTCCATACTTCAAGACTATTGGAGTAGAACTTTGGAAATTTTAACTGAGATAATGCTAGGGACTGCTGCAACTATTCTACATCTGCATGTGCTAGAGGCTGAAGTCAGTGCTGCTGGTACTGCTGACAATAGGCCTAGGCCAAGAAGGAGAAGAGTGTTTAGGCCCAGGGTAACCTTCCTGATGCTGCATGAGCTGGAGATTGTAGAGTGTTACAGGGTGGTCAGGGACATACTACAAGAACTCTGTGAGCTCTGCCACCCTCTACTCAGAGCCAGAGCCAACCGAGGGTAACCCATCTCAGTGGAAACTAACATATGTCTACCGTTAGGATATTAGCTGTAGGTACTTTTCAAACACCAACTGGGGATATGATGGGGTTGTCACAGGCATCAGCATCTAGGATACTCCACCAGTTCCTACATGCCAGTGAGCACATATCATTTCCCCTTTCCCCTAAGGAGAGGACCAGCAATATGCAATGATTCTACCATGTAGCGCAGTACCCTGAAGTATTGGGTGCCATAGATTGCACTCATGTACACATCAAGGCACCACCTGGTGAGCAGGATAGAATCGACATCAACTGCAAGGGGTACCACTCCATCAACTGCTAAGTTGTGTGCAATGCCCAGGAGATTATCTTAAATTTGTGTGCTGGCAACCCTGTAAATTATCACAACTCCCATATGTGGCACACATCACAGTTGTACCAGATGTTTGCAAGGGGGGACATCCCACAGGGCTATTTACTGGGGGATGCTGGCTATGCCCTGGAATTGTGGACACCTATCAGAAATGCAGACATGCCCACAAAAGAATGCCATAATGAGGCACACACACAAGCTAGTTATATTTAAACTAAATATTCACAGTATGTGCTATGCTCAACAAGCTGATCCTGTAGAAACAGTTGCAGCAGGATCAGCAAGGGGAAGGGACACACATCCCCCCCACTAATGCCTAGGTCACCACAGTCACAGTCACAGGAGGATTTGGAGGAGGAATGCGCGGCTGCTTTCCCTGTAGACAGACGTAGGCATGCTCAGTATGCCCCTGCTTTGGCTAAGAGACAATGCATAGCACATTCACTGACCACTTAGGGACCTAGGAACTAATACCTTTCGCCTACTCACATACATACACTAAAAATTATGCCAGGCAACTCACACGAACTATACCTATCCATGTATTGGCTGTGTACTGCTTGCATCAGACAGAGTCAGCCATGCACTAAAGTTGTGTCAACTGCTGCATTTGCAAGGTAGGTCCTTAACCTACACTGTAGTCTTGTAGAGTATTATAATATACCCTTTGTATCTATGAACTTGGTACAGTATGCAAGTAAATAGTGGTGTATTTGCAGAGAAATTAAAGTAACATGTGACTACTTACACTATTTTACTAGTATGTGTCCATTTGTAATTAGTAGGCCTCATGCATGAAACCGTCATATAGTACTACTGCAGAAGATTACTGGTGCATCATTCAAGACAGAAATTAGAAAGTGAGTCTACACACTGCAGTGTCTGACTTCAGACTTGTCTGTATCCTAACAGTAGATGTGGTTTGTTCCCCTACCCCCCAAAACAGGGGTGTCCCCTTGTAACTGCCATAACAGTAACTCATCTATGCTAACCCCAAACCCATAATATATGGGTGTTTGTCACAGTTATTATCCCCTACATTTCCAGGAGAATACTAGAGATTTGATCATATATTGTATGTGTTAGGTACCTCATGTATAGCAGTGTATATTGCTATGCAGTCAGTTCTGTGGCCAAAAGGACTAAGGCAGCTATCCTGTCTGATGAAGCTATAATGCTGTTGAGGGTTTGAATCCTGATATAAGTAGAGGTTTTGGATATGTACTAGGAAGAGGTTGTGTTTTACAGACTGTGACACTGTATCCTGTACTGTTATCAGCTTTGCTTATCTTAATTCCACATTTGCGTCATGCGCCACATGTTTAAAAGATTTTTGATAAGGCTTAGCCAGTTTGTGCAAAGTGCAGCAATGCAGAAACAGTGAAAGAGGAAATAGGATTTATGTCTGACCACCAGCCACAGACACTGGATACATTCAATTATTGCCATTAGTACTGTGGAATACCTGGTCTGGAGTAGAGATAGGCGTGGGGTATAGTAACAGATATATATTACATAATAGTAAGACTCAGATGTGAGCAATGTGCCTCATGTTTGCTCACTGCTTACCTACATGCAAACAGTTAAAAAAAGGCAAAGGTGCATGCATGTGTGCTTAGTTAACCATAGCACAAATCTGATGCTTCTGGTGCTATAGCTCTCTCTCTCTAATATATATATATATATATATATATATATATATATATATATATATATATATATATATATATATATATATATATATATATATATATATATATGTGTGTGTGTGTGTGTGTGTGTGTGTGTGTGTATGCCCATAGTACCCTACATACCTCTTAAGCTGTCAGAGCAGATAATCAGAACAAAGCACAAATAATGGGGGCATAAAGGCCCCAAAATAGGGACACTTTTTAAATATTGCACTTACAAACATAGAAATGTTGTAACAGGCATTGCATTAGTATGACTTTTCTGAAAGATATGACATGAAATTCAGATGTCTGCCAATATATTCTGACTTCATTTCTCAATGATTTCCTATTGATTTACCAGAAACCTACAACAGTATGTGAAACAGACTAAAAATATAAGTCAAACATTTGGACATTATGTGAAAATCTGGACAGCTGAGAGGTATGGTGCCCTATCATTCTCAAACACCATGTCTCCCCTAAGACTACATGTGGAAACACTGCGAATTTAGGGCACAATATAAGTGCATGTACATATATTGACAAGCCATCCATTTGTTTCCCCACCAGCAACAACAAAAACAACAACAAGCACAACAACCATGGGTCACCTTGAGTTTTCCACACATGTATCAATCACTGTACAAGTTGTAATATATAATGTTGTGTTCTCCGTCATGGACAGGGCCAATCAATGGTGCTAAATGTAAACAGACAAATAGGCTCAATAAGGGTATTTTTGTTACACTGCTAGGCTACTAAACAGTATCCTTCTGCTAGGCTACTAGCCTCAGATGACACCATGAAACAATGTGACTATGCAGGCCTCCCAAGCTGTTGAACACATGCCTTTCTTATGTCATCTAGTGTAATTGCACCTGCAGTCCTACATAATTCAGACTTGAGCTGTGGTGCGCGCATTAAGTACTCTGATTTGAAGTCCATAAACATAGATATGTATTGGTTCTAATCTTATTGCAGTCAACTGTGGGTGTATGTGTGTGTGTATATAAATAAAAGGGGGAGTGTGTATTCCAATTCGACTACAAAAGTGGCATGTTTTTTCATTGTTTGGGTGGTTGCACAAACATCCAGTTGAAACAGGCCTCCAAACTTGTGTCCCCAACATGGCCTGCTGATGTCATCTATCATAAGATCACCTGCAGTACTTTCAAAATCAAACTTGTGCTGTGGCGTGTGCATTAAATACTCTGACCTGTAGTAGGTGAACACAGATAGTTAGGGGTTCTATCCTCACTGTAGTCAACTTGGTGTGAGTGTGTGTCTCTACATAGAGAATGGTGTAAGTGTGTATCCCACACTGACTTCTCAAATGGCATGGCTTTGCACTGTTTTTGTGCTTGCACAAACATCCAGTAAAGGCAGTCCTCCATACTTTTCTCCTACACATGGCCTGCTGATGTCATGTACCATAAGATCACCTACAGTCCTGTTAAAATCAAACTTGGGATGTAGCGTGTGTATTAAGTACTCTCATCTGTAGTATGTAAACCTAGGTAGGTAGGTAGTGGCTTTATCCTCACTGCAGTCAATTTGGTGTGTGTGTTTGTGTGTGTGTGTGTGTGTGTGTGTGTGTGTGTGTGTGTGTGTGTGTGTGTGTGTGTGTGTGTGTGTGTGTGTCTACATAAAGAATGGTGTAAGTGTGTATCCCACATTGACTTCTCAAATGGCATAGTTTTGTACTTCTACAAACATCAGTCAAGGCAGTTCTCCAAACTCTTGTACTCCATGTGGCCTGCTGATGTCATCTAACATAAGATGACCTGCAGTCCTGTTAAAATCAGATTTGTGCTGTGGTGCACATGTTAAGAACTCATCTGTAGTAGGTAAACTTACATAGATAGGGGTTCCATTCTCACTGCAGTCAACCATGGGTGTATGTGTTTGAGCTGTTGTTGGATATTGCACAGAGAATTTTACAGCAGCCTAATGTACACTGTCCTCTTATCTTCAACATACACTGGTGATGTCATCAGTGATATCAGATTATTGGATATGTATACGTCACAACAGGCCATGGTCAAACTCCTATATAAGACAGACAACAGTGATATTCCTGTTATTGTATGCACAAGCATCATATTTGCAATGGTGACAAACAGGCTGACACATTAGATCACATTGGAGTTCCCATGGACTATGATTTTTGCAAATAATATTGTGATCTGTATTGCCATTAGGGAACATGTTTATGAGGGGAGGTGGAGATATGCTCTACAGAGGATAGGAATGAAGGTCAGCAGGACTAAGGCAGAATATATGTGTATGAATGACAGGGAGGATAGAGTAATGGTCAGAATGCAGGGAATATAGTTAGCAAAGGCATATGTTGTGAAATACTTTGGATCAACAGTTCAGAGTAATGGTTTGTGTGGAAGACAGGTGAAGAAGTGAGAGCATGCAGGGTGGAGTGAGTGGAGAAGAATGTCAGGAGTGAGTTTTGGCAGGCGAGTATCTATAAGACTGAAAGGGAATGTCCACAAAATGGTAGTGAGAGCAGCTAGGTCATATGGGTTGCAGATGGTGCCACTGACAAAAAGATAGGAGTCATAGCAGACGTTGGCAGCGTCCCAGATGTTACAATATCCATTATGTGTGCTGAGGATGGACAGGAATATTAGCCACATATTAGAATTTCAGCTCATGTTGTACAGTTTGGAGCAAAGACAGAGTGGTGGGATTGCATTGGTTTGAACATGTACTGAGGAGTGATGCTGGGTATATTGGGAAAGGATGCTAAGGATGGAGGTGTGAGGTAAGAGGAAAACAGGAAGACTAAGGTAGATAAGGTTTATGGATGTGCTGACAAAGGGCATGCAGGTCATGGGTGTAACAGAGCAAGATGCAGAGGACAGGTAGAAATGGAAGCAGATGATGTGCTGTGGTGAGCCCTAATGGTACTATCCAAAACAATAGGAAGAAGAAGATGACATCTATGTTTGGAGAAACCCCATCTGTACACTTGTGGCAGGAATGTACAGTAGGAGTATCTATTTGAAGGTTAGTGTGTCTGGACTCAGTTTGGGCTTTAACAGTGTGTCTTTATATTACCTGCTCTGGATTGTGTGCAAAGGTTATAACACTTTGCTCTCATACATGCAGAAATGTTGATACACTTGCTTTCAAATTAAAATGGCTGATGCTATGTAGCAGAGCAGATCTAGATGTCAGAACCTCTGTTGCATAATAAGCGGCAATTTATTCACATACATATCAATAACAGAGGTATTGATCCACCTTATGAAAGACCTCATAATGTACACCCCCTAGATTAGTCAGTGAAAATACAAGTCAGATCACATATACCCCTCTTCTTTGCATTCCCTATGTAGATACCAGGTTCAAACATCCCATTATCACCTATCATTTCCCCTCCATTTCCCCTGCTAGCATAGTTGACATGGGTTTTGTGACTCAGTGCAGATAATGCTTCATGTGCACTAAATAGCCTGTATCTCCTACATCACTGAAGTACAAATTTCAAGAGATCCAGCTATAGTAGGGATCTGGAACCAATGCTGTCTTACTTCCAGAAGGGTAACACTAAACAGGTTGTCTACTCACACACCTTGACTCCTACTCATAATATGCACCCAACACAAACCATCATGTGCAGAGGTACTCCCAGCAAACCAACCTAAACAGCAGACACATCCTAAACACAATCAGGCAACAAGCAGACAATACACATAAGAAATATCATCACCACTGTCACACCATAGAAGGGCTTATGGCAATGGGCATGTATTGCAAAGGTTTTCATAATAGTTGACTGTATAGTGAGATGTACAGATGTCCCACTCACCCGCTTATGGCAGAGGTAGGTGTCACAGCACACATGCAATCAAGTCTCTTAATGACAAGTCCCACTCTTAATCCAGCATACTTCATCTTGGTATGCACAACTTGAGACGTGACTATAGGAAATATATGAACACACGCA
The DNA here is from genome assembly GCF_019279795.1 of Protopterus annectens. Lineage (NCBI taxonomy): Eukaryota > Metazoa > Chordata > Ceratodontiformes > Protopteridae > Protopterus > Protopterus annectens. The sequence goes on along the minus strand of NC_056744.1, from coordinate 1,287,094,091 downwards.
TGACTGAGCTATCTAAATATGGGTTCAAGCCAAGTATGTCCCTATGTTCGAACAGCAATTATATCCTCACCTAGGATGATACCACTATATAAAGAACAACAGATTATCTGAATTTGCCTATGCTTCTGGTGTCATTCTAAGGTTATAAAGTATCTGTCAGTGTGGGATGACATGGAGGATAGAGCACTCTGCTTTGCTAGACTTAAGCCACTTAACTGCATCATAATCTTTTTATTAGGCAAGGTCACAAAAGCAGAATAACCATTGTGAAAATGTACAACTCCAACAATGTAAGGGCCATGCTGCTAAACCCTAGGAGTTTATATCTTAAACTGCACTCTCTGTAAGCACTCTTGGCAGTGAAGATGATGATCTCTGTGCACTTACAGAAACCTGGTTCAAGGCTGCAGTAATTACTTTGCCCTTGCAAGGCTACAATGCCTTCCAAGCAACCAGACAGCATGTGGAAGTTGTGTGAACAACAGGGGGTGTCATATGTATTTACATTTAAGATTACTATGCCTCAAGATTGTTTAAAGAAGATAAGTATATGAAGTTATTTTATGTCCAACATACTTGCCCAATGTGGGGAATCATGCTCTTTTCCCCATTGTAGTGCAATCCCAGAGTTGGTAGATATAGTCAGAGGGGTGTGGGGAAGCAGCCTCCTACATCAGGGGATTTCAGATGGTGCAGTTTGTTTTATTGTAGTGTTGGACAAGTGTTTACTTGCCCTGGGAATACTTAAACAGTTCGGTATTTTTTTTTCATGATTATTGTCTCGGCCTTTTCATTTTCGGCATTTTGGAATTTTGATTATCCGAAGAAGACATATCAGCAGTCATTAATGTCACAGACCCTCTGTTTTGTTCAGAACATCTAAGACATATATGTCTAACATGAGGGGCCACAGCACTGATACTTTTGTTACCACACAGGTGACATGTCTGCTGGATATTCGATAATCCAAAGTATATCCCTGCTAACAAAGACATGGGAGTTACATGAGCTGCACAGAAAAGCATTAGCATACCCTATGGTAATAATAAATGTTTCTGCTTATTATAAAATAACCATGAGTACACTATTCCTCACTTCTGTATTGATAGACCTTGGAACACGTGCAACCTGGGTCTACTGTGGGGATGTAGACATTCTACATCTTACATTTGATTAGCAATGACTTTACATCAATAGCAATATATGCTAGCAATCCTCTATACTCATTCCTAATTGGCCGTATTAATGAATAAAAGTTACCTTTTGAAATGTATTTTGTCAGACATCTGCACCAACTTGACAGACGTCAGACATGTCTGAGTAATAAAACATCAGAGGGTCTCCAACATGTGTCTTCTGTGGGCAGAGTGATGTATCTATCACTGTGTGCAGTATCATATAGACAGCTTTGAGGCAGATTATGTATGCTTTACAGGGCTGTCTGTGGCCAAAATGGGCTGAAAATGCTGCAGATGTGTAAGTAATGTGGGATTTGAGTTATCTGTTCCAGATACCTCAAGGTACACTTGCCTAAGTAGGACATGCTGGAGAGACAGATACACCTCTCAAAGGTCATCTCTCCTCTGCAGTAGGCTTAAAATCCATGTCAAGCAGAGCACCTCCACTTCCATTGCCCTGTTAAAGTACAGGCTAGATGACTTGATGTGAAAAGGTCATCTGCCATGGATCACTGCTGCTTCACTCCTGGACATGGGTGGTCATTGCTAGACAAAACTTGGCAATACATTTTATCTGACTTTTAATATTATATTGTGATATAACAGCTATGCTTTTAAACACCATCAGGGCAATACCCTAGTCACATCATATGAACCTCGTGACCTAGGAAGATGTACATGTTAAAAGGAACATTATACTTTATTACCATTCTGATGAAGTTTGTCTTCAGTGCTGACATACAATCATGAGCTCTGACTCTGATGGGTTGACTTTGGATGTGCACCCATACATTTGTACTAAACAATCCTTAAAGAGAAAGTTAGATGTATTAATGAGACACATTTAATTGTCTGAATTCAAAGCCCTTACAAAAGCATCCACTATAAAGTAGACAATTATTACACTAACAACTGTCTAAATGGCTATGTACAATAAAAATGACAGGTAAAAGTATCAGATCAACAGCACAAATAGAGGTAATAATGTCATAGTACTATAAATAGACCCCCTGTGCATCAGACACATAGCTTTAGTATCCCTGAATCCAAAAAATAGATGACAAGGCTGGCAAGTGTGTTTATGTGTGTGTGTGTGTGTGTGTGTGTGTGTGAGTAAGTAAGAGAAGCAGGCAAGATGGACCATGTAAATGTTGCATGTGTGTCTTTAGGTGCCCTCAATATGACATTGGTGTGTGAGTGTCTGCATGAACACAACCAAGCTCAGTGCTAGCCCTATGTGGCTGCATGTCAGAGATCTATGAGCTGTATATGCTAGAGCTGACAGTTCACCGTCTTTGCCCCTGAACACAAAAACTGTCTCTTCCAGGAGTTGCACTGGCACATCCACGCCCAAGGTCAGATGCTGTGCTACTACTTGAAGGTGATTGATGTCTGCTGGATGTGATCCCTTCACAGAATGCCCAGGACCATGACCCCATGGCCTGCTATGTCTGGGTGTGGACAGCACACTCTCTGCTGGAGCAGTGGCTGTACTTCCACTCTGAGAGCATGATCTTGCATGGCCATGTTGGCTCTCAGCAGATGTAGTTACTGACCTATGCCCACAAGGTCCATGTTCCCCTCCCAGCAGATGTTCCATCACAGACAATGTGCATTCCATGACAGATACACTGTACTCTCTCACAGACACATCCTGTTCCCACGTATCATTCAACTGTTCCAGAGAATCAACAACATGGTGGAGAAAGTCATGGATGTCAGATTGTGATGCATCTATAACCCTGAACATTCTCCTGGAGTTCCTTTCTGGAGATGCCTGTGACTACATGACGGCCCTAAACATATGTTGAATGACACGTGATGAAACACCTGCAACAGGTTGGGGAGGGACAGCAGGCTTCCTCCGAACACCCCTATCAATCCACCACCTATGTGGCACCTTGCCAACAGTTTGGCTATGGCCAATGTTAACAGTCACTGAAGCTGCAGTAGCAGCCGCACTTCCCTGGTCAATGTCTTCACTCACCAACTGTCCAATATCTATGGCCTTGGTGGACTGGGTATGCATAGGCATACTGGCTGTGTCTGGTGATAATGGGGGGGGGGTTCACTGGATGTCAACCTCTGTGTCAGAATCAGCCTCTGCAACCCCCAGCTGTGCATCATTTTGGCCACCATCATAATCAGAGTCTGATGAGCCACTGACATCAGGTGGTGTAGGGGACACAGAACCACTTCCATGTTCACCTGTGATAAAAGGAAGGAAAACAGGAATACATCAATACCTGCACGACTATGTTGCAGTATATGTTAAGAAATGTAGACTGCTGTCACTATTACAGACATTCATACCTCTCAACCTCTTAGGGCAAGGAATGTGGACAAAGCCATGAATAATGGGTAGACAAAGGCCCAAGAATAGGTATCATTGTGACATACTGCCCTTACAAACCTAGTAAGGTGACAGAATAGCAGGTAATGTTTCACCATGACATTACTGAGTGGTATATATTTTTAATGTGAGATGTTATTATTTTATGTCTGTACTCTTTAATGACCTGTCAATAGTTTGCAACTCAATCACTATGATCTTAAATTTGGCCCAGAGGTATGAGTCACGCATCTGGACAATCTGCAAATATCTGTACAGTTGACAGGTATGCAGACAGTACAGCAATCCATACAGCAGGCCTTAGATGACACTTTAGCAGATATGTTGGAATATTTCTACATTACTGACATAAATGTATTCTGCTTACCAACTGCAGGAGGCCTAGGTCTGTGTATTCCTGACAGCCCTGAAAAAAGTAAAGGACAGGTAATGGTAACAGCAACACATTTAACAGTAAACATGGGGTAATACTTTTAATAATTCATATCTACAGTAACTGTAGTATTGACATGAATGTGTCTGACAACCTATAAATGACCTGAGAACTGCAGCTATTTTAAATACCCCCACCAAAAAAGCCAGCTGCCACACATTAAAACTATATACACTATTACACAATGAATGTAACAGTATTCTACTGATGATCTAACAAAGCCTACCTGGAAGCTCCTCCTGAGATGCAGGAGTGGCACCCACATCCAGAACATACTGGCTGATGGACTGCTGGGAGCTTTCCTGAGTGGCAATATTTTCCAGGAATTCCTCTGTGGCAGTGAGTGGTTGTTCTGCTGCAGGACCACCACCGGTGACCTGACGATCATGTGCCACTTCAGCAGCATGCTTCCTTGCAGCATGAATCATGTCCATGGCTCTGTGTTGCACCTGCTCATAGCTGCAATTTTGTCACCCAGTTGCATTTATATTTTGGACCAATTCATCCCACAGGGCAGCATGTTGTGACATACTGACCCACCCCCTGGACATAAGGACCGCATGACATTGCCTTAAAGGTTCAATGATGAGATAATTCGCTGCCTCAGAAAACTGGGCCCTATGCCGAGCGGGCATATTTTTTACTGAAAGACAAAATAATGATAACACATATAAGGATCACATAAGTAGAAATAAACTATGTACAGATAAAGCAGTACAGGAAAGCTCTCAGCATTCAACACTTGATTACAATTTAAACATTCAACATTGGTCAACAAATTACATGGGGGCTACAATACAATTGTTTGTGCCATAACAGATACTCACTTATCTTATGCTCACACACCCAACACAACAGTCCATTCTAGTTTGTGTCATAGCAAGGACTCGCCCCCCCCCCAAAAAAAATAAAAATAACAAAAACATTATAACAGGCTAAGGGACAAATGTGCTAAACAAACAATAGCGTAAATTCCAAAGTGCTTTCAAAGGACCTATCCATGGAACGTGTGCATAGTTATCACACAGCATTAGACTTTTGGCCTACTTTTCATCCTCTGTACCTCTCAAATGGCTGGTAAACAAGGCCATGTCATGAGTACAGTACTACAGTTCTAACAAATGCTTACTGATTTACTTTACATCTTTCCTAAGTAGATTACAAAATGCATTGTTTAGGTAACAAAATGGATATATACCTGATGGAGTACAATACTCCTCTCTCGAAATATACTGTTCTAATTTAAATGTGTAACGGAGTTTGAAGTCTGATATAACTCTCATCCACATTAGTTTGCTTAGCTACACATTTGCCTTTTTATAACAGCGTACATTACTAATTGATTGCATCTGACCTAGTCTGTGCTTCAGAGATGCTAACTGCAGCATGCATTGCTGCATTGCATGCTAATCAACCAATCCCGTAGAGCTACTCAGCAATATAAAAGGCATCAATGTACACACCATGTCCTTTCTTATATGTGCAGTGAGAGAATAGTGGAGTATAGATACAATGTAATAACTGGCAGATTGTTAATAGCCGCTACAATTTACATCCATTTGTGTGTGCTACAGGCAGAAGGCAATGCTGCTGCTGCTGCCAATAGCCATAGACAGAGAGGGTGTGGATTTTGCAGGCCAACAACACAGTAGTGGAAATGTGGGATCTCTGGCAGCCATGAGTCACATACAGAGCCAAATGCAGGGAAACCATCCCAGTGGGATATAAGGTATGTGTTGAAGTTAGTATGGTAGCCACAGGTACCATTAACAGGCTACCAGGGGACATGCTTGGTGTTTCATTGGCATCAGCATCCAGCATCTTCTGAACATTCCTGTATTCTATGCTACAGCATGCCAGAGGGCACATATGTTTTAACATAAGTTGTGAGGAGATGATCACAAGTATGATACAATTGTAACATATATCACACTACTCTCCGGTAATGTGCACCATACATCACAGTCATGTACACAAGAGAACAACACCTGGGGAACAAGGTAGGGTCAACATTAACCATAAGGTCTACCACTCAAACAACTGCCACGTAATGTGTAATGTCATGGGAATTATGTGGAATGTGAGTGCCAGTGCCTACATACCTCTGGCAGAGGGCACCATTACAATCCACCAGGTTCCTCAATGCTCATAGTATGTGTTATGCTACCCATCAAGAGGATGGGGAACACATCCTACTGACAATGCCAAGGTCTCCACAGCCACAGGCCAATGATGACTCATAAGAGGAACCAGCAGCAGGTGTGGTTGTAGGCAGACATAGCCATGCTCAGTAAGTCCTTGCATTGGCTATGAGACAAGCCATAGCACATTCACTCAACACCTAGGAGGCTAAAGCTGTCTTCTGATATCACTATACATCTCCATTAGGGATGCATTAGAGATAACAGTTATCAACCATAACTAAATCATACAACAGGTAGGATGCCAGACATGTAGGGTAACCAGACCAATAAAGTCTTATTAGTGCCATAGCAGACAAACATCTTTGCTCCCCCACCCCCAAAATAACAGTCAGTGCTTGCTTGTGACATTCAACTTGTCTTTCCTTAGTTAGTAGCTGCATATCATATTATTCCCAGTTAATATCCTTTGACATTGTAAATGCAATGATATTGAATGGTGTACACACTATATGTCCCAGACTACTGGACAGATAACTAATGAATGACCAAAAAAAACACAGACATGTAAAATATATGCTGTATATTTGCTAGCAAACATCATAACAGAGTGTATAATCAGTAAGTGCAGTATTGTAAATATGAAACATTTCACTAGATGCACAGGTAACATGTAATATTTTATTATGACTGTACATTATTTTCAGTTTGATGGTGTGCTGAACATCCCTCTCAACTGTACAGATTTTCATAGAAGGTCCAGATGTTCATAGGTTCATTGGTTCCCCAGATGTTCATAGGTTCATTGGTTCATAGGTAGGTACTAGGCTATTGGCCCTAGGGCCTATATAAGCCTAGCCAAAAAAGGTACCTTGGCTTTCGCCACCCAAGAAAATTATTTTCCTGTGCCCCTGTTGAACAGACTCACAGAAGAGATCTCCGGGGTGAATTTCCTATTTCCCATCCAATCATCAAGATTTCTCTTGAAGAGTGCTCATGAAAAACTCTGTTTGACATAGCTAGGTAGTCTGTTCCAGAGTATTGGAAGTCTGTGGGACAGGAATCTATCCCTCCAGCATGTTCTATTTATTGTGGTGACAAGGTTTAGGTCCCTACAGCGTGTAGTTCAGAGGGATTGGGATTTCTTTAAGTGGAGAATGTCCAACAGCTCTGGGTTTGTCATAGCTTTGTATGTTAGGCAGAGATTGCCTCTGAGTAGGCGATATGCGACGGAGTAAAGCTGGAGTTTTTTGAGACAGTCTGCGTAGGGTATCTGTTTGAGGCCAGTAATCCTCTTTGTGAGGTATTTCTGTGGCCTCTCCAGTTGTTGTAGATGTCTTGTGAGGTACATACCAAAAGGGGAGCTCTACTCTATAATGGGTCTAATGAGTGATGAGTAGAGGGGAACAATGACCTCTTTTTTTCTGGATGAGAAACCTTTTGTGATGAGGTGTGGCACATAGAAGGATTTCCTGACCACTGTGGCAATGCGATTATCAAAGGAGAGACTACTGTCCACCTGTGTCCCAAGGTCTCTTATCACACTTTCGGTGTTAAGTAGACTACCACCTATGTGGTAGTTCATGGGTACAGAGTTTTTACCAAAGGGAATGACAATGCACTTTTTGGCATTGAGCTTCAGGCCATGGCTTTGACACCAGGCATTTGTCTCGGTGAGGCCCTTTTGTAGGATGTCCACATCATTAGGAGTTTCGATTATGGCTCCCAGTTTGCAATCATCTGCAAACTTCATTAGCCAAAGACCTTCTGTGTTAGCTTGTACGTCAGAGAAGTATATACCAAACAGGAGAGGACCCAGGACTGAACCCTGTGGTACTCCACCTGTCACTGGTTTGAAGGCGGATTTGGAGTCTGCTACTTTCACAGTTTGGGTTCTGTCCATGAGCCAGTTGGCAACCCATCTTGTGACATAGGGATTTATACCTAGTTTAGTGAGTTTATCTATAATTCCAGAGTGGGGATGGTATTGAAAGCCTTAGCAAGATCTAGATAGGCTGTGTGAACCACCTTACCCTCATCTATGGCTTTGGTAACTGCTTCAAAGAAGTCTGTCAGGTTTAGGAGACATGATCTGCCTTTTACAAACCTGAACTGGGTGTGGTCCAGAGTTTAGAGATTACCAATGTCTTTGTTTATGAGTTCCATGATGATACGTTCCATGGCCTTGCAGACCAGGCTCGTCAGGCTAATGGGGCGGTAGTTCCCAGGGTCTGTCATGGCTTCCCCTTTGTGGAGTGGGATAACCGTCACGGTGCACCATTCAGTGGGCACAAAGCCTGAGGTGAGGCTATGATTGAACATGGTACTTAGATGGGGTGCCATTTCGTTCTGTAGTTCATGTAGAACGCAGCCTGGGATATTGTCAGGTCCCATGGATGCTGGGTTCTTGGCTTTGGATAGTGTGTTTTTTACCTGTGCAGCTGTGATTACAATAACTTAGCATTCTTCCATTATAGACATGGGCCATCTAGGTGGTGAGAGGGGGGGGTAAAGTTAGCACTGAACCTATCTGTCAGGATATTGACAATATCAGTTGGTTCTGTATATTTAGTGCCATTGTGCTGTAACTCAGCGCAAATCTGAGTGTTGCCATTGAGATTCTTGACATAGCTATAGAATGCTTTGTGGTTGTCTTTAGAGTCAGTGGCAATTTTGTTTTCGTAATTAGCTTTGGAGGATTTTATGAGGGATCTCAGATTCTCACTGAGGCTGACCAGGGAGCTCCTCCAGTCATGGGATTTTAGTCTTTTTTGCAGCAGATTCTTCCTTCTGTTGTAGAGTTTGTTTATGGCAGAGGGCCACCAGATTGGCTTTCTTTTTTTGGAGGATAGCATCTTGGTTCTGTTAGGGATAGCATGATCCATGCACTAGTATAAGTGCTTATAAAGTGCATTTGTGTAGGATTCAGCAGTCGTGCCTCTATTGTCCATCTGCATGGGTGTCTTGAAGTTTGCCACTTCTGTCTTAAGAAGTGTGAAGTTGGCTTTGGAGAAGTTTTTTACGGCGGTTTCCCTAATGGTGGATGGGGGCAAGATATGGATGTCTAGGGTGATTAGCTTGTGGTTGGATCTGACCAATGAGGAATTGACCTCTGGTGTGGAACACAGGTCACCCATGTTGCTAATGACCAGGTCTAGGATATTGCTGCCCCTGGTGGGGGTGTGAATAAATTGATCCAAGGCATTGGAATTTATGAATTCCAGAAAACATTGAGCAAAAGAGTTGGTACATGAGTAGTTTTCCCATTTAATGGCGGGGTAGTTGAAATCACCCATTATTAGGGTGTTAGGTTGTACCCTAATATTTTCCAGTGTATCAAGAAATGAGGAGTGGGAATCCTGGGGCATGGTGAGGAGTCTGTAGCAAGCTACAATTTGGATTGCCGTCTTGCCCAGAGTTAGTTGCACTTGGATAATCTCGGATGCATTATGCTGTGCAATTAGCCTGGAGGTGTGGATATCCTTAATGAATATGGACACACCTCCACCTTTAGTACTTCGGTCCGGGTTAGGTGGCCGAAAGGTGTGGTATGAATTATAGCCTGGTAATGCAGGGGTGCTCTCTGGAGCCTTGAACCAGGTCTCTGTCACTGCACAGATGTCGATGTTCTCCATTTTATGGAGTGCCTCGAGTGAGTGCATTTTGAGGTTTAGACTTCTAGCATTGAGTATCATTATCCTCAGATTTTGCTTGCTTGTACCTGTTATGGTGGTGAATTTATCACTTGAACATTGCCTAAAAAAGGCACTCTAGGGGTGGCAAGAGCTTTAGCCAGTATCCGGAATCCCAAGGGTGACAGGTGTAGGCCATCTCTGGCAAAGCATCGTGGTTTGTCGATCATGTCATCCCAGGCAGATAAATACTGGATCCCCTTAGAATGATAGCAGAAGCTTAGCCAATTGCTGAAGTCAATCATGTTGGTCTCATAAATTTGGTCTGTTTCTCATACAGTTTTTGTTTTCTGTGATATCACTGGCAAATCATTGAGGACTGAAGTCAGGAAGTAATGGTACACATTTGAGTTTCAGACTTCATATCCTTCAGAAAAGTCATGCTAATGCACAAGCTGTTATTCTATCCACTTCCTAAGCATGTAAGAGCAATATTTAAAGAGTGTCTTTATTGTTATGCCTTTGTCCCCCCATTATTTGTGCCTTTCACCAGATTCCTTGCTCTAAGATGTTGACAGGTATGGTGCTGGATGCCTGGTGCTGCTTGCTACAAAGGTATATGTTTGAAACACAGGGTTAAGGCACCCATCCTGTATTTGGCATGTGCATTGGATGATGAATTGGATTTTACAACTAGGTAGGGATATCTCCTCTGTAGTTTCATAGTCTAGTAGTGTGTATGATACATTGATTTCATATGCTGCCTATTATCACTTGTTTTTATCTTAATATTTGGAGCCACTGTTTGCGTATTCCTGCATGTTCTTGCACATACCATAAATGGCATCAGCTATGTGCAGTGGTTGGAGCACACAGCGGCAGTGCACAAACTATAGAAGTGGACCACCCAGGTAGCAGACAGGACCCAGACATCTAAAAATAGACCTCGGATGTATTCTGTTAATGTCAGTCTGCATAGTGCAAACCCAGTAAGCACTGTTGCACTGTGTGTACCTCAGGATCGATATTAATGTAGTAGATTTTCATGCAACTTCCTCTGTGTTAAGTGTTGGCCTGAAGTTCACATAGTCCTGGGTCCTAATACAAGGATTACAACTTGTATTTTACCAGTGTGTCCTTGCATTACATAGCAATGTAATTAAACATACACATGTATTCTTTAATTCTTCTACTGGCAACAGCTGTAAGTGTCAGACTACAACGGATAAAGTCCAGGGTTCTAATACAGCAGACATCTGTCTCTTTTCAGTGGTGTCCCACGTCACAGTCACCTGAGTTATAGCAGCTGGACTAGTATTTCTCATATCCTAAGTATTTTCCTGCTGGGTAACACAGTAATATTGTCACTTCTGTAAAATATGTTAATATCTGTAATAAGAAACTTCACATCATTATTTCCCATCACACAGACATGGCCAACATGTTTGCAGCATCACACACACCATTTTCAAATGTTGCAAAGTCCAGTAGTGTGCATTTCAGTACCTGTCATAACTGGAATTGGCAGAAACAGTCATTATACATTGATGTTCATCTGCATTGGACATGGCTGGTGTTCAGGAACAGGTTCTGAGGTTTTAGTCTCAAAGGTGGGGTGTGCAGGAGTCCAAAGTGTTTGTTGGACTCCTAGTGAATGATTATGGTCCCCGGCTGTTGCAGGAGCACTATCGTCGATTAGATTACATATACATGAAATGGTTTGACCTGGGATCTGTCCAGTGTTGCTGGTATCCCCCACAATGGAGAACAGCACAGGAATCACTACTGAGACCTCAGGATGAGGAAGACAGATACTCTCGACCATTGCATCGAGGAATGCAGGAATGATGGCATTCTGCATATGTGCAAGTATCACTTACAGACATTGCTTGTAGAAGGTAGCAGCTGCATATGTTCATTATTGATGTTCCAAATGGTATTCTGTTGTGTTCTGTTTTTCCCACAGCTAATGCAGAATGAGCACTGAATGTGTGGACCTATGAAGAATGAATGAGAAGGATGTGAGACGCAAATGGTATGTATGCTTCCAAACAGTATTGTTATTTTAGCATTAGGAGTAAATAAAGCTTGTTGTGATAAACACTTGTATCACACTGAGCATGCATTTTTCCACTGTAAAGCAAAAGCATGCATGCATTAGCATGTTACTTAGAACAACAGTCCAGTATTGCAGAGTAGACAGGGGTGGAAATTTAGAAAACCACATGTCCAAAGTATACAATACTTGCTTAAGTTGACATAAATATTGCAATGTACAATATAGCCTATAAACCAGGGACAACAAGAGCATGCTGCAGATTGTTATCCTTATAAAGTGAACCTGTATCTATAAAGTATAAAAGAAAAGAGTGTTTGCATTATGCTGTATTCCAAAGGGAAAGTACAGTATTACAATAAACACTGCTTGTGAGTTTGAATACCACACTCCCCATATTTAAAATCAGCTCTTTAGAATCCTTTTTTAGATTATCATCAATAAAAGAACAGTAGTGTTACGTATTCATAATGATAGCATTAGAAGTGCAGACCTCTGTAGCTGTGGCTCATATGGCCTGCTGTCAGATGTAATCAGTGTACATGGAACATGCATATGTGCAATATATGCCCCCAAGAATGATTGTTGGATGTGAAATAATGTGCTACCAACAGGGTAGTATTCAAAGTAATAAAGGTATTTATTAGTATTTTGTATTATTGAAAGTAAAATGTATCATAGGTTCATAGGTTGGTACTAGGCTATCGGCCCTAGGGCCTGTACAAGCCTAGCCATAACAATTCCCTGGCTATTTCTTCCCACAATATTTACTTCCCTGGACCCCTGTCTAGCAGGGTGACTGATGTGATCCCCGGGGTGAATTTGCTATCTCCCATCCAATCGTTAAGGTTCCTTTTGAAGAGGGCCAAAGAGGCACTCTGCTTGACATGTATGGGAAGTCTATTCCAGCGTCTGGGGAGTCTCTGGGTCAGGAACCTATCCCTTCAGCATGTTTTGCTCATTATGATGACATGGTTTAGGTCCCTGGAGTGTATGACTCGGAGGGATTGGGATTTCCTTAAGTGTAGCATGTCCAACAGCTCTGGGTTTGACATGGCCTTGTATGTTAAGCAGTGATTACCTCTGAGTAGGCAATATGCAATAGAGTATAGCTGGAATTATTTTAGATGGTCAGCATAGGGCATCTGCTTTAGGCCTGTAATTCTTTTAGTGAGGTATTTCTGTGGCCTTTCCAGTTGTAGATGGCTTGAGAGGTACGTACCAAATGGGGCATTGTATTCTATAATGGGTCTAATGAGGGATGAGTACAATGGGACAATGACCTCCTTTTTTTCTGGATGAAAAGCCCTTAGTGATGAGGTGTGCCACATAGAAGGATTTCCTGACTGTTGTGGCAATGTGGTTATTGAAGGTGAGACTACTGTCTACCTGTGTCCCTAAGTCTCTTATCACGCTTTCAGTGTTTAGTGTACTGCCACCTATGTGGTAATTCATGGGTACATGTTTTTTCCCAAGGGGATAACTATACATTTCTTGGCTTTGAGCTTGAGCCCATGGGTCTGGCACCAAGCATCTGTTTCTGTAAGCCCCTTCTGTAGAGTATCCACATCATTTGGGGATTCAATAATGGCTCCCAGTTTGCAGTCATCAGCGAACTTTGTTAGCCAGAGTCCCTTAGTGTTGGCCTGTACTTCAGAGAAGTAGATGCCAAACAAGAGCGGTCCCAGGACTGAATCCTGAAGTACTCCACTTGTCACTTGTCTGGAGCTGGATTTGGAGTCAGCTACTTTTACAGTGTGGGTTCTTTCAGTAAGCCAGTTGGCAACCCATTGAGTGATGTAGGGATTAATGCCCATCTTAGTAAGTTTATCTATGATTCCAGAGTGGAGGATGGTGTTGAAGGCCTTGGTGAGGTCCAAATAGGCTGTGTGGACCACCTTACCCTCATTCACAGCTCTGGAGACTGATTCGAAGAAGTCAGTCAGGTTCAGGAGATAAGATCGGCCCTTCACGAACCCAAACTGGGTGGGGTCTAGTGTTTGAAGGTTGCCAATGTCTTTATTTATAAGTTCCATGATAATACGTTCCATGGCCTTGCAGATGTGGCTTGTCAGACTGATGGGGCAGTCGTTCCCAAGATCCAAGGTGGATCCCCCTTTGTGGAGTGGGATAACTGTAGCTGTGCACCACTCAGTGGGCACAAAGTCTGAGGTGAGGCTATGATTAAACATGACACTTAGGTGAGGTGCCAGTTCGTTTTGTAGTTAATGTAGTATACAGCCCGGGATATTGTGTGGTCCCATGGATGCTGTATTCTTAGCTTTGGAGAGTGCGGTTTTTACCTGTGTGGCAGTTATTACCGGAATTTGGCAATCTTTATGTATTGAGATGGGTCCTTTAGGGCATGAGGGGGGGGTGAAGTTGGCACTGAATTGATCTGCCAGGATATTGGCAATATCCTTGGGTGTCAGTATATTTAATGCCATTCTGTTGTAGCTCAGAGCAGATCTGAGCATTGCCATTTAGATTCTTGACATAGCTATATAATGCCTTGTGGGTGTCTTTAGAATCATTGGCAATTTTATTTTTGTAACTAGCTTTGGAGAATTTTATGAGGGATCTCAGCTTCTTACTGAGGTTGTTAAGGGAGTTTTTTGCATCCTGGGATTTTCCTCTTTTCTGCAACAGTTTCTTCCTTTTGTTGTAAAGTTTGTTTATGGCAGGGGACCACCAGATTGGCTTCCTTTTTTTGGAGGAGAGCATCTTGGTTCTATTTTGGATGGCACGATTCATGCACGAGTGGATGTGCTCATGCAGTGCCTTAGTGTAGGATTCAGCAGTCGAACTTTTAGTTTCCGTCTGCATGGGTGTCATGAAGTTTCTCACTTCTGACTTGAGTAGCATGAAGCTGGCTTTGAAGAAGTTTTTACCGAGGTTTCCTTACTGGGGGGTGGGGGAGGGATGAGGATGTCAAGGGTGATTAGCTTATGGTCAGATCTGACCAATGAGGTGGTGACCATAGGTGTGGAGCATCGCTTTCCCATGTTGGTAATGACGAGGTCTAGGATATTGGAGCCCCTGGTGGGATTATGGATTACTTGATCCAGGGCATTGGAATTTATAAATTCCAAGAACCGTTGGGCAAAGGTGTTGGTACATGAGTAGTTTTCCCAGTTAATGGCAGGATAGCTGAAATTACCCAGTATTAGGGTGTCTGGTTGTATCTTAATATTTTCCAGTATGTTTAGAAAGGTGTAGTGAGAATCATGGGGCATGGTGGGGGGTTTATAGCAAGCTACAGTTTGGATTGCAGTCTTACCTAGTGTTAATTGCACCTGGAGTATTTCAGATGCATTGTGTTGGGAAACTAGCCTGGTAGTGTGAATATCCTTGGTGAATATGGACACTCCTCCACCTTTAGTGTTTCAGTCCTGGTTTGGTGGACGAAATGTGTGGTAAAAGTTGTAGTCTGATATTGCAGGAGTCTTGAACCAGGTCTCAGTTACTGCAAAAATATCAATGTTCTCCATTTTTAGGAGAGCCTCGAGAGAGTGCATTTTGAGGTTTAGACTTCTAGCATTGAGTAGCATTATCTTCAGATTTTGCATGCTTGTACCTGTTACAGTGGTGGTTTAGTCCTTTGAACTTTGCCTAAAAAAGGCACTCTAGGGGTGGCAAGAACCTTAGCCAGTAACCTGAATGCAAGGGGCGACAGGTGCAGACCATCTCTAGCAAAGCAACATGGTCTGTTGATCATGTTGTCCCAGGCAGACAGATACTGGATCCCCTTTGAATGACACCAGAAGCTTAGCCAATTGTTGAAGTCAATAATTTTGTCCTTACACTGTGGTATCATTCTAGGCGAAGGCAGGATGCTACTCAAGGCTAGGGTCATACCTGCCTGGGCCACATGATCCGAGAGTTCTTCCATGTCTCTTTTCATGTAGTACATTGAGGTACATCTCAAGTCATTCACTCCAACATGGACAATGACAGAGTCATATTTGTACTTGTTGTGGAGTGACTTGAGTGCATGAGTTACGTGGTGGATCCTGGCACCCAGCAGGCAGCTGACTGTAATTTTCTCCTTGTTCAGCCTGGTGAGGGGACATCAATGTGCCTGACTATAGAGTCATCTATCACTAAAGTGATGGGTACGTTGTCTTGCCTTATAGGCTGTTGCTGGGTGGCACACTGGTATTATTAGCTAAGTGACACTTTGGTTGTAATTGGTGTTTGTGTTTCAGCTTCGGAGGTCCTTGTTGCTTGGACAGGTTACTGTTAAGGGCCTCCACATATGAGGGTTTAGTTTTGCTATGTGAGGGTGTTGGTGGTGTGGGTTTAGAAGGGCTATGTGTTGCTTGAGGTGTAGTGTGGGTGTTAACCATCTCTTCTTGACTGTCAGGCACAATCTTAGGTGGAGAGAGCTTTGCTTCCAGTTTGGCTATGTAAGTGCATCTCTCGCAGGTTGTAGTATTGGGTTGTAGGAGGAGAGGGTTGACTGTGTACATAAGGCAATTGCTGCATTGTCCCAGTATGCCCAAATTCACCAGGTGGACAGGAGAAATCACCAGAAGCTGACCCTTGGACATGCCTGGTTTGATGCTTTTTTTTGTAAAATACAAGAGCTGTTTTCCCTTACCTTAGTAAGGTACTTTGCAATTATAGACTGTTTAGTGCCTATGATTAATTTCTCCTTATTAGCAAGGAGAGTTGAGTGCTTGTATCAGTTTAAGGCTTCCTAGTGCTTTGCAACAGGTTTTAGAGCAAGTGCTAGTCACAGGGATGCTTAAAGGTAAGATAAAAAATAGTTTATCCTAAACACTGCAGTGTGCACTAGAGGAGTTAGATGTTAAAGTAGGTAACTTATGTTTTACCTGTCTAAAAAGTTATGTTTTAGTGGAGAGTCACTATTTTTAAAACAGAAAGATAGATTGAAAGGGGGTGGTCACTTTTGTATTCTGGTACTATGGAATACAGTAGGATGGCCAATAAATTTAAATAGTTGAAGGGAAGTGATTTCACAAAATAATAATTTTGCTCTAAAAGCAGAGAGGAAATGAGATATATGGTGAAATTAACATAAGTGGAAGGCAACTAGAAAGACAGTGGTGTTTAAGAACACAACAGTAACCAGGTGGGCGGGTGGGGAAAAAAAACGTCTGCCTGACTCACAAGAGACAGCGCTGTGGTCTATTTTCAAGTTTTAATATGCAGTTAAAAGTAGACTACAAGTAAAACACAAGGTAAAGAAAACAATTCACAGTATTCAAAACAGAAAAAGGCAATAAAGTAGTACAAAATACAGCAAATAAAAAGCAAACTAACCTTTCCCTCACAACAAAGTGTAGCAGAGTCTGGGTGAGCCTTTCCAGTATATTGTACATTATTTGTAGAAATTTTTGTATATTAACTGTGTGGTTACTAATGTTATTTTTTTTTCTCAAACCCCACCCCTTCTCTTCATTTTTTTATGTTATTCATACATTTTATTATTTTTTGTATTGTTATTATTATATGATGTATATAATCATGTTTTTCATTATCATAATTACTTTTTATTACCTATGGTTTGTTTATTATGCATAATTTATATTGTTTTTCTGTTAAATACCTTTTCATTTCTTATTTTTCATTGTGTTTGCAATTCTGTTATTTGTATGTATTAATTTATTATTATATGTTTACATTTTATTTAATATTATTCTGTCCAATATTTTGTGTTATGTTTTATTTCATTATGGAATTTTAATTGTATTTAAGTTATTATTACAGCAGGGTAGGCTATTTCCTCGTTGCCCACCTACACTACTTCTACTGGCTACAGTACCAAGGCCAAACACTTCTGGGCTGGCTACATCCCCCACTTCTGCCCCATCCTACCTGGACCCTCAGGCATTTCTGCCCAGAGTATAGGCCTGTGTTTCCTCTGGAAGCAGAGGCAGAGGTGGTGATTTTGTCACAAGAGCTGAACTGCTAGGTCTAGTGCGTAGGATTGTGCGTCACACAACTGGTGTATGCGTACTCCCAGTGGAGACACTGCTCTCCATCATTGTCCTGGATAATACAAGGACATGCAGACATCAGACACTGTGGCCATCAGCACAGTGAGGTGACAGTGATGACAGTCCAGTGGGTGAGGACTCAATTCTCACTGTCACCAAACATGACATCCATAGGTTCGCGATACCCCCACCCCACCAAGGTGTTCATCTCCCTGTTGTGTCCATCACCGACCCTGTCTCATGTCTTGTATGTCTTGTATGTCTGCAAATGCTTCCTCACCTTCCCAACTTGCCTGCCTCAGATCCTGGTGCAAAACTGCCTGAGGGTTCGGGTAGGGCAGGGACAGTGGAGGCGGTTGCAGCTAGGCTGCAGCCCAGACATGCTGGGCCTCAGTACTTCAGACAGTGGACAGAGTGTAGGCAGATCACATGAAACAGGCCTACCTTGCTGTGCTGTAGTAATAGCATAAATAAAATTCTAACCAAAAAGTAAACAAAACATAAAACAAATTAAATGAAAATGATAAAAATAAGAGAAACAATAATAAAGCAGTATAAAAAAGTTTCAAATAATATAATTACGAACAAAATGGTAAATCATAAAAATGAAAATTGGAAAAATACTCTACAGTCATTCAATTACATACTCATGGAACAAACTTCCATTTCCCTTTGCTCCACTACCAAAAGTGGCAAAATCAAAAGGCAACTAAAAATTCATTTCCAACATGCATGGAGCTTGTCAGGAAATAACCTAATGAATTTTTCTTCTTCTCTTGACACATATAACCCTCTCTGCAGTTAATACCTATGTTATTAAATGCATCTTTGATATACTATGTCATGATGTTACTCTGAATTGTATATTACATATTAGAAAATATTTTAAGGCATTGCTATATTTCCTTGTATATAACTTAATGCTAACCAAATTTCTCAAGCATATTGCTGTACTTTTGCCTTGTAAATATTCCTGTTGTATATTTCTCTCTCTCTGTTTTTCTGCTGTAAGTATCTTACTACTTGAATTGTTAGGTGTTTTTTTCTTATTTTATACTAATTACTTTCCTCGAGCTTTTCTCCTTGGGTCTCCACTGAAAAATGGATCTCTGGGCCCAGTCGGATTCGGTTAACAAATGTAAACATAAATAAATAAATAAATAAATAAATAAATAAATAAATGTATTTCGCAACAAAGAAATATGAAATTATACATAACAGACAAAACATAAGACATAAAACCAAACAATATAAGTACTTTGATTATATAAATAATGCAACAACAATAATGATAATAATGATGATTAATAATAATAATAATAATAATAATAATAATACAAGAAATCCATTAATAAACAAAAGAAGAGAAGGGGTGGGGGGTGAAAGAACAAAAAAGGAACACTAGTAACCTCACAGATAATATACAAAGCTTTCTACAATTAAGGTATTCCATTCTGTTACATTCTACTGTTAACAATACCAAGTGCTAAGAACTTTCTTTATTACTTGGAATACATGTACAGTGATTACAACTGACAGCAAGGCATTCAAGACACAGGGCTAGAGATATGCATTTCAAATGCTATAATGATGACTACTTAACAGTACTGTATTTTTATTGATGACAAGCTAAAACAGTATTGTAATCAGCTGATCTTTTTATTTGGGGAGTGTGGTATTAGAACCCACAACCACTGACTACTGTAATACTGTACTTTTCCTTTGGAATACAACATAATGCAAGCACTCTTTCCTTTTACACTTTATAGACTCATGTTCACTGTTATCTGAGAATGTGCAACTGTTGCTTTGTGTTACTTTACACCTTTTAGGGCAGGATATATTGACATTTCAAACATTAATGGGTGTACAAAGACCCATAACTAGGAACATATTTCAAATATTTACTGTTACACACATGGGTAGTTGCACAGGAGTTGTGTGAACACACATTTTCGTACCCAGTATTTATTAACTTCATTATAAATTACTTGCCAGACAACCATGAATCCTACAATGAACACAACAAAACAGTGATTCTTCAATGTGGGTATACAGCAGAAATAAGTACAGTTGAAAGCTATGCTAGTAAGTAATGCATGCATGCTTGCTTTTACAGTTCAGACATGCACCCAAGTTCATACAACTGTATGATTTAGCAACTAATCCATCTATCACTCTTAATGCTGCAATAACAGTACTTTATATAATTATGCTTACTTACCACATGCTTGTCACATCCTCGCCAATCACCTTGCATGGGACCTCATATTTGAGGCCTTCTCTTCTGCAGCTGTGGAAATAGAGAAAAAGAAAAGCATTAGGAATACCAGTTTCTACCATTTTCAGCTTGAATATTTATGAGTACTACAAGTAAAACATACATACACATCTCTGGGGTGTTTCCTGCCTGACACCCCCTGATCCAGCGATCAACGGTATCCCCTTTTTTGTGGCGCATGTCATCATAATGGTGATGACATTGTACCCTAGTGTGGGAGATACCATTCACACTGGTAAGGGCCCTTGGCAATCTATCCCAGGTTTCAGATTTATACTGGGAGCCAGTGTAGTTTTCCTGCAGCAGCCACGGCCCATGATCCTTAACCAGGAGCCCAATAAAGATCCTGGACTACTGGACACCATACAGTTGTGCTGTGAAGTGCACAACCTCTGCAACACCTGACATTGCTACACAAGGTTAAGCTCAAAATGTCTAAAGTACAATTTCTGCCTATTCACCTTTAAATAGCATGTTGTCTCACCAGTTGTGCTTACTGAGCATGTGCACTGTCTACATTTTGATTAATTTGAAAAAGCTGCATGCTGCATTGTGCAAACACAGTAAAACAAGTGCATTGCTTTTGCAATGATAAGCGGCACACCGTTTTCAAATGTATCAGAAAATAAGATACAACCAATGCTCTTCTATGGATATTTCATTACACTACTACTTTATTTGTATAAGCTGCAATGTCACAAGAGTATAAATAAAGTTTGCAGACCCTGTACTAGAACCCAGGACCATCTGCATTCTAGTCCAACACTCAGCACATGTTACCACAGGATATGTTACATATAGTCACATATTTTAGTATTCATTGTTAAGTTGATGGTATGCACATAGTGCAGCCTTGTTTACCATGTTTGTGCTATGTACAGCAGTAATGAGCAATAACAGTTGAAAGCATCCGGTTTCTATTTTTGGATGTCTGGGTCATGTCTGATACATGGGTGGTCCTGTTGCGCAAATGAGATAAGCATTTCCAACTGCCACAGTGCACTGTACAAACATGGCATAAATAAACAAAAAAATTATGGGGAAGGTCACACTATATAGATATTACTAGTTCTGGCAGTCTTTCCAGAGTTTTGGCTGGTATTTTTGCGGTGTTACTCATAAAATTTGTGGGTTTGTAATAATCATTTGGGATGAATTGGCACTAAATGCTGACAGATCTTTTCATTTAGGACTTCATAATCTTCAGAATATTTATTTTGCCAGGTTCCTAGGTATTTAGTGGCTTTGTACAGATGTCTTGCTCTAAGAGGTTGTGAGGTATGGGGGTCAGTGCTCCTGTGTACATGGATTCATTATCTGTGTTGTTTTATGAGGTTTGTCAGCCAACACTACTAGGACATGCTGCAAAACCTCACTTAGGCACTCCACACAGCAATAATATTCATTGGGTATTGCCAAGAGCACATAGTGGCCAAGTACATGGATACACTCCATGTAGGCTCTACATGGAGCTTATTGAATCCTACAGCATCTGCTTGCACTTCTCACAGATAGAATCTCTTTACTTAGGCAAACGTTCATTTTCAGTGATTATGAGGCAGTTCTTACATTGCTTTAGAATATAAAGTGCTAGAAGGCTAGCAATAGAAGAGAAGGATATAGTCAGCTGCCCAATGCTATTTTATTTTTATAGGAATGTAGGGAAAAACAGAAGGAAAGAAAATGCACAGTAAAACAGGATACCTAGAAAAAACAATACTAGTAGCAAGTCTGTGCAGGGCAATGCAAACACCCAAAGCCCAGAGCAGACAAGAGATTTTTCATAATAAAAATGTTGAGAAAGCTTCTCTTGTATTCAGTAATCACAGCTACAACTACCTCAGTGGTTTACTCAGAACAGCTGAGCGGTTCTGATCTCAGTGCATACCAAACAGTAAAAGTTAAGACTAATGCACAGCAGCTATTAATTTGACTAATTAGTGTCTGGCTACCTGAAAACAGCAGCAGTTAATGTACTTACACTGTAAGCACCACTAATGTCTCAAAAGGGAGGGCTCCCATACTAGGCCAGAAAGTAACTAATTATTAAACATTGAAATCAGTGATTTGAATAGAAAAACGAAGCAGTATATATAGCAGCAATTAGTGTACTCTCATTAAGAGAACCATCTACACCTCAAGATGGCTCCACACTATGCCAGAAACAAGTTAATTGTAAACAGTGATAATACAGCAAAGCAGATTACATTCAGCAAAAATAGCAAAACAACTCTTTAAGTGTAGTGGAAAATGCAAGAAAAGGCACATGTTCAAGAACAAGTTTCAAACTTCTTGGGCTGAAGCAGACAAGCACTGCTCTTTAGTGTCTTTCTTAACATTTTTCTTGACATTAAGGAACAAATCAGGGATGCCATGGGCTCTTTAACTGATTTCATTATAGCTGCTTTCTGCTGATTGTTGCATTGCTTACCATACTATTCTATTTACTTGTAATATTGTTAAAGCATTTTCCAATGTCTTGGCCACTTGGGCTATCATTAGGAGGTATGCCTAGCTAGGGATTCAGTCAGTCTATTAATAGCTGTTGCTTTGATGCCAGATAGATCAGCAACATTGTGCCAAAACACCCTTTTTTCCACTGTTGTATGACCTTAGGGTATGTATATATAATTTGTGGGTGTCTGGGGGTGCATGGGGGCTTACCTCCTTGCAAAAAAATGTTTTATCAGAATTAGAAGAAATGGCTGTTGATAAAACATTTTTTGTAAGGTGGTAATGTATTCCCTTATATAATCCTTATCCTAGCCTTAAAACAAACACTTACACACTAAATCTATCTCCTAACCTAACCCCTACCTTAACCTAAAACATGCACACACTCACACAAACATACAATTTATCCCATCACCTAACCCCTACTGTAACCCTAAAACACACTTACCTACAGACAAACTCAGAACCTTACCATAAACTGACTTACCTTTATTAAACAATTTGAAAACTGCCCAAACACAATTTGCACAAAACAAACTATAGTTCATTTCAGTGATACAAATTAGCATCAACCTGATGAACTATTACTATATATGTACGTGTTTGTGTGTGTGTGTGTGTGTGTGTGTGTGTGTGTGTGTGTGTGTGTGTGTGTGTGTGTGTGTGTGTGTGTGTGTGTAGATATGAACATATAGATAGATTGATGATGCACACACACACACACACACACACACACACACACACACACACACACACACACACACACACACACACACTAAAAGAAAAACCCAGCCAAGTTGGAGTCTTCACTGTGTAATACCTTAAGCCCCCAGTAGTGGAGGCCATTGGATATAAGCAAATGACTCCTAAACAATATACCATTAGTCGAACTATATGACTTCTACATACCCATGACTTTTCACTTTCTTAAGTATATTCATGGCATATTCAGGACAATAAAGCTAAACCTCATTGGGTGTAGACATGACATGGTCTGCTTGTTTTCTGAGATGTTTTATACAACAAAAGTGGATTGTTTGGACATAGTTTGGAAACACAGAGCTAAAAAACAAGCCTGATGTCCATAAACATTATGGTGACCACAAAATTTCACAAATAACTTTCAAACCATAAGGTAAACTGGTCACATAGACAAACCATATAGTAAAATCCACCAGAAAGAAAAAAAAAACAGCTAAGCTGCACTTTTCACTGTGCAATACCATAAACCTCCTGTAATGGAGGCCCATGACATATATGGCCAGTGGATTAGCTACAAAGCTTGTGAATACCCATAATGTTTTATTGTTTAAAATCTTTATAGTGCATTTAGGTCTGAAGCCAGGCACCACTAGCTGTAGACATTCTGTGTTTCACTCTTTTTCTGAGCTTGGCAGTACAGCCTAAACAAACCTTTTGGCTATACGTTGGGAACGTCCACTACAAGAGGTCTATCCAACAGTGCTATGAGCTTACTCATAATAGCACAACCTATTCTGATCCAGTAGAAATTGACATTACTTTAGCAAGCAAATTCAGTGCAAAATCTACCCCAGCGATGACTATCCAAAGACCACTTATCCTTGAATCTCTCAGACCCTCCATCATCACTAAAGAATATGTACTGAGGGTGCTCTGCAAGACTAAAAAATATTTCCTATATGGGACATGATAACTTACCTTGCTGTTTAATAAACAGCAATAAACAAGCCCTGGCAGAGCCTGTCCTTAAACTATTCAGCCATTATTTAGTCACAGGCTTTGTCCCAGAATTTTTGCACAAAGCAGCAGTGATGACACTTCACAATGATGGTCATATCACTGACCCTAGGAAGTATAGGCCCATTAGCATGACAAGTCTTATTTGCAATGCCATGGGACATATAACTGACCTGATAAACTGTTAGATTAAAAATCTCATTAAGCTAGACCCACAGCAGTTTGACTTTGTCAAGGGTAGATGTCCTCCTATTCTACTGTTGCAGTATTCTTAACATCAAGGATTCCCCTCCTAGGGCAGCTCAACATCCAGCCAGTATACCAAAGCCTTTTACTACCTACGCTATGCCATATGCCACATGTATGCTCCTCACGTACATAGGGCATAAAAGTGACATCTGGACATACCATCCTCAGAACTTCTCTGCCGCCAGTCTAAACGCCATTTTTGATTGTCGGTCTGCTCACCTGAGTTGTTTGCTGGTGTATCAAGCCATTCAGATAAGTGCTCCATTGGGGTTTTCTTTTTCTTATTTACTGCTTTTTGCTGTGGGTTTTTTCATGTCATCCAGACAGGACAAGTGCTAGTGTGGGAGAAAAATTCCACATAAAGATAGTCATGATCAGTGCTTGTTTTATTTAGGGCCTCCTCATGATCACAAAACTTGTATCATTTTTCAGGCCTTTGTGCCAAAGACTTTATGTAGTTGTCTGCCTTCTCTTGCTATTCATTTAGAAAATCAGTGTCTCAAACTTTTAGCTAAAGATGATATATAGGGAACTTCCAGACCGAGTCTTCACTGAAGAGTGAGAGAGAGACCAAAAATCCAAGGTTGGTCTCTTCTGCTGCACCTCCTACATTGGACTTTTCTCTCATGGCTGATGAAAGCCCAGATGTTTGGCTGGTTCTGGGGTTGGATTCTTTGGCTGGGACCACTTCAGAGGTCGCCATGGATTTGAAAACAGGCATGTTCTCTCAGGCATTGCAGATGTCCATTTCAGATGGTCAGGGGGAATCAATACTTGTTATTAACGAAGGCCCTAGAGGGGGATCCCCAAATTCTAGTGAAAGGGAAAGTTCCAATGACAATAATCGAGTGTAGGCTGACATACACTTTTCATAATGCAGACATCTGATTAAAGAAAAAGCACAAGACAAAGTATGTTTCTTATTCCAGGGACCATCAAAGTGAGTGGCAGAATTTCACCCAGGGTTTATTTAATGCCCTTATGGCTCTGAAGCCACCTGTACTCCTTGGATGTCTTCTCCTCACAAGAGGACAAGGGAGCAGGATTCCTCTGATGAAGAGGTTTCTCAGATGAAGAATCTTTGGCCTATCCCACTCAAATTCCATCACCTCTAGAGTATGCTTCTCCTGAAGAGTAATCTACTGGTCCAGAATCCCTTATTAAGGCGATTACTTTTGGGGATGCCATTGCTAAGATGAGGGAGTACTTCAAGTGAGACTGTTCCCAAGTTTTGGATGTGCAAAAGTGATATAATGAGCTCTTGCAAATGGAGTCTCCTTTGCCATCTGCTGTCTCTCCTGTTTTGCCTGTTTTACTGGATGCTTTCTCCTCAACATCTCAGGCTCCTGATTCTCAGCCCACGGCCTTTAAGAAGCCTGACCTTTTCTACAAATTGCCTAATTGTAAATTTTATTACAAGTGCCCTTCTGATGACTGTTTGGTGGTCTCTGTGGCTTCAGATAAGCCTTCTAAATTACTGCCTACCACGAAACGTCTTCCCTATGATAAGGAAAGCAGGACAATGGAAAGACTGGGAAAGAAGGTTTACACTTCTGCCACCCTTGCCTTTCGTGCTACTAATTACCAAATTCATATGATCAGATATCTTTTGGCCCTCCTGTCAGAGGCTACTCAAGCTATTTCTGATCTTCCAGATTCTGAGGGGAAAATGTCAGCCTTGTCTTTGTTAGGGGAATCATCACATGTGGCTCGCCATTCTATTAAGTGCAGCTATGATGCAGCAGAAGCTTTAACTGGGGGGGGGGCTGCTTCAGGATCTGTATTGAGGAGGTATTCCTGGCTAAGGCTTCAACCTCTGCCAGATGACATAAAAGCTAAGTTGATGGATGCTCCTTTAGACAACAATGGCTTGTTTGGTACTGCTGCTGACTTCTTCAAGTCTTTACAGGAGAAAGGCTAGGAGTTACAGGACTTGAAATATCTTTTGGTTTCACCTGAGCCTAAGTTTCAAGGGAATTATTCATCCAAGCAAGCCTTCATTCAGAGACACACCCATCCTCCTCTTAAAGGTAAGAAAGGTGGAAGGTAGTCTTCTCCACCAAAGACTGCTCAGGCATTTTCTGCACAGAAGCAGCCCTTTCCAGACAAACCAGGTAATATCTGACTATTACTTTTCTCTCTGCCTCATTCCGATCTTGCTTTGTCTGTCTCTGTCTCACCCAGTTTGTTCAAGTGTTACTCAGGACTCATGGGTTCTTTCAGTAATTCAAAAAGAGTATTTCATGGTTTGGAAATCTCTATATCCCTTTATGGGCATACCTCAACCACCTGAGGAACAGCTAAGTTTTTTCAGAGGTAGTTCAAAAATTGTTAAATCGCGGAACTATTCAACAGGTTCCACAGGATCAAAGGGGAAAAGGGTTTTATTAAGGAATGTTTCTCGTTCCCAGAAAGGGAGGGGGTCTTTGGAGACCCATTCTGGATCTTTCTCATCTAAACACTTTTCTGAAGATTCCCTCCTTTCACATGCTGTCTCTACTGACTTTGTTCTCTGTACTTCTCCCTCAGGCTTTCATGGCCTCTCTGGATATCAAGGATGCCTACCTTCACATTCCTATTCATCCCCTTTTCAAGAAACTTTTATATTTCTCTGTTGCTTCCTGGCATTTTCAGCTCTCTGCTTTGCCCTTTGGCCTTTCTACTGCCCCAAGAGTATTTATTCACCAAATGCTCCTGTGATTGCTTTTTGCAGGCTTCAAGGCATCCAAGTTTTCCCTTACCTGGACGATCTCCTGTTTCAAGCATCCTCTCCAGACACTTTACTGCAAAACCTCCACTTCGCGATTTCTCTTTTACAAAGTCTGGGGTTAACTATAGACTACAAACAGTCATCCTAGGATGCAGGATTCAGACACTACCTATGCTGGCATCCCTGCCTCCACAAAAGGCTTTGACTCTCATTGCCTTCTTTCAAAATCTTTTTCCTTTGACCTCTGTCACAGCCAAAGAGTTTCTGAGACTTCTGGGATTTATGACATCCACCTTCCATATGATACCTTTAGCCAAACTCCACATGAGAAAATTTTAGTGGTTCCTGAAATCAGTCTGGCAACATGCACACCCCCTAGAATTTGCAGTTCCTCTTCTTCTTTGTCTAAAGAAGGAACTTTAGTGGTGGATTCAGCAGTTGTCTATGAACCCAGGTCTTCCTTTTCATCTCCCTCTTCCATCTCAGGAACTGTTCACAGATGCTTTTGAGGTAGAGTGGGGAGCAGCCTTTGACACAATGAGAGTGAAGGGAGTCTGGACTCCTCTTCAACAAAAGGAGCACATCAACATTAAACAGAATAGAGTGCTCCTGCTGGCTCTTCAGGCTTTCCATTCTATTTTACCTTATGGCCATTTCAAACTGTTTACAGACAACACCACAGTCCTCTGGTATGTAAGCAAATGGGGTAACAAAATCTTACCTTCTCTGCAGGCCTGCTCTCATGGTATGGGAGTTTGCAGTTCAGCATCACGTGACTCTTCAAGCAGTTTATATTCCCTCATGTCAAAATTATGTGGCAGACACTCTGAGCAGGTCCTGGACTCAGTCCCATAAATTGATGCTTCACAGGGATGTGTGTGTTTCTGGACATTGTCCACAAGTGGGATTCTCCTCAAATAGATTGTTTTGCCTCCCTCTAAACAGACAACTTCCACAATTCTGTGCCAGAGTCCAGACTTCTCTCTTTAGGAAGGCGTATGCCCTCTCTTTTTCTTGGAAGGGGATGTTTCTAAATACATTCCCACCTCCTCATTCCAAAAGTTTTGTTCAAGATTCAACAGGACAAAGCCAAAATCTTGCTGGTGGCTTTCTTTTAATCAAGATGGTATTGGTTCCCTCTTCTTCTGCATTTAGCCAGGGGCAATTTATCACAAGTTACCTCACAGGTGGACCTACTCATACAAGACAAATTATATTTCATCCATCTCCACCTATTCACTCTTCAACTGACTCTTGTGGGTGATAGGATTTTGATTCCTTAGGATATGCTTAGGGTTCTGCAGAAGGCCAGGAAACCCAATACTAGGAAATCCTCCATAACCAAATGGAAGAAGTTTTCTGTCTGGTGTTTTTCATGTAACTTGGATCCACTTTCTGTGGATGTTCCTGTAGTTCTTTCCTATTTGTGTGAATTGTTCAATGCTGCGCTGGCTTATTTCTCTGTCAAGTCACACTTGTTCCTCATCTGGTCAGGATAAAACAGATGAACAGTTGTGGGTTCACTTCAAGCAGCTTTGTTACATACAAACACATCAGGCTTGAGGCTTAGTAACTTAAACTTAAATAAACTTAGAAACAGCCTGACTACCACACTCATATATGTTAACACTCTCAAAATGGCACTGCTGCCTGCACATGCTCACTATTTATATGCACGTGCCCTCACTTTGAAATGCTTCTTAAAGTCACAACACACCATCTGATCTGCACACTTATCAGCAATCTCTGCTTGCCTGTCTTTATCTCATTCTTTAGCTTCTAGGTTTGAGGCAAAACAATTTTTAAAAAATGTCATTCATATTAAGCCTCCCAGGAAGCCTGATCCTCCACTCTGGGATCTTAAGTTTGTTTTGGAAAAAATTACTCTGGCTCCTTTTGGGCCTGTAGTTTCAACTTCCTTGCAACATTGCTCTTGGATGACTGTTTTGTTTTTAGTCCTTACTACAGCCAGATGGGTGTCTGAGCTTCAAGTCCTTATGGCTTGTCCTCCTTTTTTGATTTCCATAAGGACAGGGTGTCTTTGTGTACCAATCCTTCTTTTGTGCCAAAGGTGGTGAATGAGTGGTCACTTAATCAATCTATTATTCATTTACCAACTTTTTTCCCTTCTCCACAATCTCCTAGCGAGAAGGTACTTCACACCATGAATGCGCATAGACAACTCAGATTTTATTTGGATAAGACTAAGGCTATTAGGATATCTGATCAGCTATTTGTTTCTTTTCATCCCAGGTCTTTGAGATTGGCTAATTCCAAGCAGACTATTTCTTCTTGGATTACTAAAGCAATTTCTTTTTGTTATGTTTCTCATGGTAAAACTCTTCCTTCCTCTAAGGCTCACTCTACTAGGGCTGCGGCTTCTTCTGGTGCTTCTTCTGAAGGTGCTGGACACTAACTCTATCTGTGAGGCAGCTACCTGGATGTCAGTGCATACTTTTACCAAACACTACAAGTTGGATGGGATTTCCAGAGCTAGAGGTAGTTTAGCTAGCATCATCCTTTATGGCTTTCTAGAGAGTTCTACAGGTCCTTCCTCCTCCCACGTTTCCTCTTGACCTTTGGTATTCTCCCTCATGTTAAGAATACTGCAACAGTAGAATAGAAGGACATAGTATAGTTGTGTAAAATCTTACCATAACGATAGATGCCCTTCTCTTTAGTGTTGCAGTATTAAATCCCTCCCTCCTACTCCCTGGTCCTTTCTCTCTTCTGGATATACTGTTAATGTCTTTTCTTTTCTTTTCCTTGGACTGGCATTCCTACCAGGACATTCAGTTCTGAGGATGGTATGTCCGGACGTCACTTTTATGCCATATTTATGTGAGGAATATACATGCAACGTACGACATATCATAGGTAGTAAAAGGCTTTGGTATGCTGGCTGGATGTCGGGCCACCTCAGGCGGGGAATCCCTCATGTTAAGAATACTGCAACAGTGAAGAGAAGTACATCTATCATTATGGTAGGATTTTATATAACTACACTATTATTTCTAATGAATCTGGTAAATGCCTTTGAAAAGGTAACATTAGCTGTTAGCAATGGTCATGCTGTCCATGCAACATACTTTGACCTGGCCAAAGCATCCGATACCATCCTCCATGCTAATATAGTTAGTAAGCTTAATGCATCCCAATAGTTAATGCATAACTAGATCCCTATCTTGTAAGACAGATAAATAGGGTCAAAGATAGAATCCACACAGTGTGTTAACTGGTGCCTCATTAGGGAGTATTAAGGTGACCAGTAGTGTTCCACAGGGACCAGTTCAGAGATCTCTTTTCTTTAGCATTTACTTATGACTCAGCTTATGTCAGCTTATGTCTGCATCACACACCTACTGAAAACAAACCTTTATGCCCAACATAATATCTGAATTGGTTTTCATATCCCACAAATAGTTTAACTAGAAATATATATTTAAACCTCCCTGCCTTTTGCCAAACCTTGCCACATCAACTTCTAGTAGTTTTTAGGATCCCCCAAAGTTAAGTCCTTTACGGTACTGTTTAAATACCCATGTGGTTACAAAGTTCTATTTATAAACATATCCTACATTTTCTCTCCTCTCTGGGATAGCTTAACAGAGCCTGGGCTTAGTCCCAAAAGATTGACCGATTATTTATTTTCTGGTTTTTCCTTCTCCTTTGCTCTACCCACTCTGTTCACCCTACGGGCTCACTACGCTCCCCTACCCTACCCCCATAACCCACCCACCCCCAGGGCTCCTAGCCTTATAGCACAATAACCCATCCTCCTTTTACATCCACCAATAGCCCGCTCCACCTTATTACATAATTAATAGTTCTGCCCACACTTTACTACTATAATCCCTTCCTCTCTGATAACTGCTTTACTCATTTAACCCCCATTTCCTCTCATGACTATCTTCTTGCTTCTACGAACATACTTGCCCCTTGCTATGCATAAACCAGGCATTTCTAAATATCTTCACCTACTTTCCTCTTTCATAATCCTAAATACTCTTCTTGTTTCATACACCCTCACTCTCTATGAGAACAGAAACTTAACTGAATCTCAGCTAATAGTAAAGCAAACTACTCCTCACTCTGTATATGCCCCACAAACACATAGCATAACATCTTCATCTTCCTACCTCATACCTCAATTCCATAGAACTACACATATTAGGTATTTCCAAAACAAAAAACTTTACCAAATTTCTTCCAAACTCTCCAAATACTTACACAGTCAACAGCAGCTTCTACTCTTATATGGCGACATTCATCCTACCCAGGCCCAAACAACTACCTCCCTCGTATCCCTCCACTATATCAAGCTAATTCTGTAAACCTACCACCACACCCAGCTCTTTCTGTATAGCCGACCTAAATATTCACACCCTAAACAATAAAATTATCTAACTATATGCCCTGCTAGATTTACATTCCTTTGATATCTTATGCCTAACTGAAACCTGGCTTAAATCAGGAACTAAGGATAATGATATAATCCCACCTGGGTATAACATCCTCAGACTTGACCATCTAATCAAAAAGGGTGGTGGAGTAGCAATACTCTACAAAACTGAATTACTGGTTACCCAAATAGATACCAAACCACCCTCACCAAGTAACACAGAAATCTTAATCACCAAGCTACAGCTTAATACAAACAAATCCATTTACATAATCTGCTGTTATATCCCACCAGGCAATAATATTAATACCCTTGAAAATACACTGAGCTGGCTCTCCACTTCCTTCCCTCAGGAAACTATTCTGCTAGGAGACTTTAATATTGATTGGAATTGTCGCATTTCTCCCAAACCAACCTCTCACATAAACATTTATGGCTTCAATCAAACCATTACCGCCCCTACTAGAATTAATAAATCCAGCTTCAAACAGAGCACCCTTGACTGGATTTTAGTCAATAGTAATCCCCTGGCTTATACCACTGGCGTTCTACCTGATGATATCAACGACCACTTACCCACTTATATTACCAGACAAAAAAACCCTATCCCCAACCATACAATTTTCAGAACAACCAGCAATAAGAAATATTTCAACCAAACAAACTTCCAAATAGAGCTCAAAGCTTGCAATTGGTCTCCCCTAAAATACTCACCTCTTGAGGAGGTAGTTTCCTACTTCAACAATAAATTCCTGCAAATTCTTAGCCACCATGCCACCACTCGGTCTATTAAAACCTGAGCAAATCCTGCTCCGTGGCTAACCAAAGAGACCAAACAAAAAATGCTACAGAGAAATAGAACATGGACTAAATGGCATATCACTAAAAACATGTTTGACCACCAAACCTTTAGGCAGCTTAGAAATTAAACAAAGAGATTAATACTCCTAGACAAAAAAATTATTACTTGAAATACCAACACGCTCAACACCAAAACCCTCAGAAATTCTGGTCTGGTATCAACAAATTACTACATTCAGGAAATTCTAAAACACCTATTCCTTCCAACCTCACTCAGAGTACACCCAACCAAATTGCTGACACTTTCAACAAATTATTTTCTGACACTGTCACATCCCTAGCTAAGACCTTGTCGCCTGCTGCCACCCAGGAACTTTACTCCCTGACCAATAAACCCCCCACATTCAAACTGCAACCAGTCTCAACATGTCTCATCCACACCCTACTTATGAAACTCAAACCCTGTACACCCTCAGCTGACCTCCTACCAGCTGAGTATCTGCAAATTGCAGCTGGAGTACTTACCTATCCTGTCTCCATTTTAATAAATTGAACCATAACTGAAGGCTTTATCCCATCCCTCTGGAAAGTCTCTCATATCATTCCTCTACATAAGGGGGGGTAACTCTAATGAACTCTCTAACTTCCGTCCCATAGCCCTACTTTCTCCATTAACTAAAATCATGGAAAGATGCGTTCATCGGCAATTGCTCGGCCATCTTCTCCAAAACAATCTCCTAGCTGACTGCCAACATGGTTTTAGACTGTATCACAGCACAACTACTGCACTCTTATCCTTCACACACCATATTAATAAAAATCGTAATAACAACTTGCTGTCCTAATCTCTCTTCTTAGACCTCTCCAAGGCCTTTGATATGGTTAACCATAAACTCTTACTAAACATCCTTAAATCTTTAGCATTAGACTCCCATGCAATCCAGTGGTTCAATTCCTACTTAGAAAATAGACAGCAAGCAGTTCTTTGGGACAATCACATATCCTCTCAGCTTCCCATTAAAACTGGAGTCCCACAAGGTTCCATTCTTGGACCACTCCTTTTCTCTATTTTTATTAATGATCTAAATATGTCCCTTCCTCAAACCACCTGCATTCAATATGCAGATGACTCAACACTGATATGTTCAGCACCATTCCCAGCAGAGCTACAGACTACTACCCAAAAGGTATTTACAGCAGCTGAAAACTGGTTCTATCAATACTATTTCCTTCTTAACCCCCAAAAAACTAAATTATTACTATTCACACCTACACAGAAATCCTCTACTTTAGACTTCAATATAGCATCTAACAATGGCACAATAATATACCCTGACTCTACCACCAAAAATTTAGGTGTCACAATAGATCATAATCTTAACTTTGATTCTCATATTAACTTAACCATCAAGTCAGTCAGTAGAAAACTTGGATCTCTATATAGGCTTAAACCCTTCCTCACTGCATCAGTTAGAACTACTATCGCACAAACACACCTGCTCTCTACCCTTCTCTATGTCTCACCTATTTTTACCAACTTATCTAAATCTAATATTAATAAACTGGCAACGTCATACAACAACATTGCCAGATTTGCCACAGGAGCTCCTTTTCGCACCCACCATTGCATAAATCTTAAACAACTTGGTTGGCTGGAATTACAAAATCAACTGTTGCTACAGCAGCTTAGCATCACCCACAAAATCTTCTATCACCCCATGAATAATACCATACTCCGCACTCTTATTAGCCCTTATAAAAACCTCTCTTCCTTGCGTTCAGCCACCAAGCTTCTAGCGGCCTCTCATAAATCCCAGAATAAAGCTGGGGACTGTTTGTTCTCCAACTCTATTGGTCCTAATTGGAACAAGCTTCCAAGCGAGCTTACATCACTGGCCTCCACACCCCTTTTCAAGAAGCATCTAAAAACCTTCTTTAATTCCCAATGGCTCTGCCCTTGTACTAACCCTGACTGACACTTTTATTGCCTCTTGTCTCACAACTGTTCTTTTGAGTATAACTCCAACTATTTATGCTGTTCTACTGTAGACGATCACTCAAAAAAAAATGTCTCAATTAGTATTAGTCCCCCTTATGTAAATGACTTAAATTCTGTCTTGTGTATATCAATGCTACACATGTTTCTCTCTCGTTTTAGCAATACCTTTGTTTAGGAATTTCCCCTGATGTATTTTTGTTGGATGTTCTACTAGCATTGTTTTTTACTACTTTTTTTACCAATTTTGCTATTCTGTTAGTGGAGCTTTTCTCCCTGGGCCTCTACTGAAAATGGACATGCATCCAGCTAGACTAGCCCAGTCAACAAATGTAAAATAAAATAAAAAAATAAATAAATACTTTTCTGATATTATTGATATCCAGAGCATGAACCAAGACCTCCGGCTAACCATGTTTGTAGATGACTGTAGACCGGGAGTCATTGTGAAGTCCTTCTGTTACCAAATCTTGTCAGTAAGAACTTACACTTGGCTACTAAATTTGGCACAAATTAAATGCTAATAAGTGCATTATTGTCATATTTGGTAAACAGCCCTTCCTCCAACATACAGCATAGATAATATCCAACTCCAAAATTAGAATGTTGTTAAACACTTAAGAACTTGGGTTAATAATTCCCTCTCCTTAGATCATCATGTAACTATAGTATTTAGTAAGTCTTTGTACTTATTGCATTCAATTGCCAGTGTAATATAATTCGGATCTAAAGAGGCCATTGTCTCCTTATAGCCAGCATTGATTATGCCAATAATTGAATACAATGCCCTCTTTCAAATGTACCTCACTAGACATATCAAATTACTAGAAAGACCTCAAGGTGCTTAAATAAGAGGACCACTAGCTTAAAACCCTTAAACTATCAGAAAACAGTCTGACATTATCAGTTCTCATGAAAGTGAACACAGTTATAGCACTGGGGTCAGGGGGTTCCTGAAGTCCAGGTTAGAAGCTGTCATCTGGCACTCAGGGCCACTGGCACAATAGTTCTCAATTTTATTTATGACATATGCCTAATAAAATCTAGCCAGAACTCTCAGTTAAGTTCTATCCATGCCCAAATGATCCCCACAAGACATGTCTGTAAGCCATTTTCTGACCAGATGTCTAAAAGGGTTAGACACTAACAAGTAATGTGTTTTCTTGTTTATTTCTTTTGCTACCATGTACACTAGGTGATTTTGCAACTCAAAATAGGGATAGTCTCAGGGCACTCTACTGTGATGTCCTTCTGTACTACTCTGTATATGTTCTCTCTAGCACAGCTCAACATTTTATCTTACCAGTAAGGCTTCTTTAAACTTAATGCACCTATTTAGAGTTTGGATAGACTAGAATCCTCCTCTTCCTGTGTACCTTGGGAAGAAGAAGGTCC
This sequence comes from Protopterus annectens, assembly GCF_019279795.1. Taxonomy (NCBI): domain Eukaryota; kingdom Metazoa; phylum Chordata; order Ceratodontiformes; family Protopteridae; genus Protopterus; species Protopterus annectens. Next base: position 1,287,058,325 of record NC_056744.1, on the reverse strand, counting down.
TGCCATCTCTCCTATTAAGGCAGATATTGAAATCTCTATGTTCTACTTTTGTACATGGGACAGAAGCTCAATGTAATGTTCTAAAGTCTCTCTGATATTCTCCTTACCTGAATCCCAACTACCTCTTAGGATTTTTTCAAGGAAGGAAGTACAGATCTGTTTTCATTCATGTTGGTACAAATGATCTCATCCACAAGTACTCTCTGATTAGTAGGGAACTTACAGCCCTCTTAGATAGTATAGCTTGCCCTGGTGTTAGGAAGTATTTTTCACAAATCACATATGGAAAGGATAGTTAGATCGCTGTGAATGAAAAAAAAAAATTGGGGTAAATACCTACATGGAAAAAATGTCCCTTTTAAAAAAGGGAAATGTGTAGAACATATAAGTCTAGTTTTGGGCACTCATGTGTTCAGACAGGATTGCGTGCATTTGTGAAGTTCAGGGAAGAGAATTTTTACAGCAGATATTTTGTAATATTTGACAAACACTAGGCAAGATTTTTGCCAGGTCAGAAATTTAACACTTCACAGATAGCAACATTTTATTCATTTTTGATGTTTGTTAATGCTAGGAGCATTAATACGTTTTTTTATTGGAAAAGTTGCTACGTTTCCTCAAGATTTATGTTATTTTTCTGAAACATGGGTTAAAAAACAATGACTGGAAACCAATTCTGTCTGGGAATAAATGTTTTTACTGTAACAGACATTCTAACAAAAAATCAGGTGGAGGTGTTACAATAAGGATTAAAAATAGTTATGAGACCTGTGATTATTACATGTTCATTGATAACACCAATACTATGATTGGGTAATCGTGACAATAAAGACAACCCTGGAACATATAACAATTGCTGAAGTGTATAGACCACCAAAGTTGAGTACTGATGACCTAGAAGAATTCATACATTTCATGCATGAAACACAGGAGGGAAGAATAATATTAGCTGGGGACTTATATTTACCAGAAACAGATTGGAATAATATTGATTCAACAACATTAGTAAGGAAATTATTCACTATGTATGTTCAGGAAAAAAAAATACTTCAGATTGTAAAAAAAAAAAAAACTACCAGGAAACAGAACATACTAGACATTGTTTGTGTCCCTAAAGAAATTACTGTTACTTCAAGTCGAGTTTTACCACCGTTGAGGTGCAGTGATCATGGGGTTATAAAGGTTAATTTGTTGCTAGATAATTCTGCCAAACTGAAATCAAAACCAATGCAGAGAAAATAATATTACAGATTATATGCAAGCAAAACAGTTACTATGTAAAACTAATGGGAGTGATGTGTTCAGTGGAAAAACTGCAGATGGAATGTGGAAAGTTTTAAAAAAGAAATTGAGTGCAAAAAAAAGTTTAACATTAGGATTTAGGCATACAATGTCAGGGGGTATATTTCTACAAGAACAAGATACCCGATTAAGGTGAGAGACAAAAAAAAACATAAGAAATTGAAGAAAGGTCAAACTACAACTTTGAAAACTGAAATAAACAAGCTGGACAAACAAATTAAGCATAGTGTGAGACAAAATTAAGAAAATATTGAAGAAAATGTATATAAAGATACCGAGTATAATAGGAAACCTTTGTAAAGATACATAAGATCTGGAAGGAGTAAAGACATACAAATTGATAAACTGTGTGTAGATTCTAAAATTTATTCTCAGACCAAACCAATTATAGATATATTTATACAATCTTATGCAAAACAGTTTGGCGCCACAAAAGAAATGATAAGTTGCCCTAGTGACATCCAGGAACCTGCAGAAACTGGAATCAAAGTAGATTATATTGAAAAAGAACTGCGCAAACTGGATCTAAACAAAGCACAAGGAGGAGACAGAATGACCTGCGAACACTTCAGCAGGAACTTACAGTACCATTATATTTATTATTTACGAGGTCATATAAATATTGGGAGATGTCTCAAGATTGGAGACATGCCCTTATTAAACCTGTCTTTAAGGGAAAGTGGAGGAGGACAAACCCAGAGAAGCTGATATTGGATAAGTTATTGTCAGAATTGGATAGGCTGGGAGTTGAAACCATATATCAGCATGTATATGTTGAAAATAGATCTATTACTACCTGTAACATGATGCTCTATGACAATATAATAACAGCTATGAATGAAAAATTGTTCTGTGATGTAATTTATATAGATTTAACTTCAGCATTTGATAGGGTCATACACAAAACACTAATCAATAAATTAGAACAACAATGTATGCTTGATAAGATGGATAGCTGTATGGCTTACAAATAGGTCATGGCAAGTATCATACAGCAACTGGGCAGATTAAATTCTTGGTTGCAGTCAGGGTGTCCCACAGAGCTCTGTCTTAGGCCCTTACTTGTTTAGATTGTATCTTTCAGACCTAATGTTTTCATCTGTGGTGTTCTATAGTCTATATGGGGATGACCTGAAATTGGGTAAAATGATTATATGTGTTACATATATGGCATGTCTGCAAAATAATTTAACTAAATAGACCATTTGGGCACAGGAAAATAATATGCTGATAAATACATCAAAAACTAAGTATATGTGATTTGGGAGACATAAATTGAAAGGCGAATATTTAATACAGTACACAGTGATATAAACTGTGGATTCATTTAAGGATCTGGGTATACGGGTAGATCCAGCTTTGAGTTTTTCTAATCATATCAACCAATTGGTTAATGATAGTTATAGAACTATAGGTTGTATAAAAAAGATTTATAAAGTCTACGAAATCAGAAGTGATGAAGTCATTGTTTCTTTGTTACTTTACACCCAGATTTGAGTATAGAATAACAATACAGAAACCTTATAAGAAAACAACTATGAGTAAACTGAGTACAGCAGAAGTATACCAAGGGCATGCATGGATGTGAAAATTTAAGTTATTATGAAAAACTAAAATATCTGAACTTGTAGTGTGTGTCTTATAGATATCTAAGAGGAGATCTTATCCAGGTCTATAGGGCACTTAAAGACAACTATTTCTGGGAATGTTTGGTGTTATGACAAAGTACTAGAGTATCATCAGACAGCCTATGTAGAAGATTCATGTATGTAGGGGTTTGAATGGAAAGATGAAAAGTCAGCAAGCAAATGAGAGTAGTAGTAGTGCTGAAATTAAATTCAATTGAATTCATCCTCAAGTCTTGGTGAGTACCTTCGCGAGGTGGACCCTGTTTTCACAAAATCTCACCAAGGTAACACTGACATAGAGACTGTATTTATATAGCATATATCAGGGACAGACGTAAGTCAAAAATTAAAAGAGATAGCTGGGTGCACAAGAGCCAGGATAAAAAAAGTGTCCAATCCTGGTAGGCACACTGGTGCTACAACTGGAAAAAATGACAGCGTTGAATCCTCAAAATACAGAAACATTCCTAAAATGAGGCCAGGCCAGGCCCAGGGGGAGGATAGACCCCCCATTGTAGAAGGAAGTAGCAGTCCACAAAAATCACAAAATTGATAGGCCAAAGAAGATCCTTAAAGATGATAGAGTGGACTACTGAGGATAAGAAAGAAATTGTGTCTTGTTACTATTATGCAAAAAGCCTAGACTTTCCAGATACAAGATATACGAAATCATTAAGAGAGAAATTAGGGGAAAGAAAAATACTTCTGCATGAAAAGCTGTCAGAAGCTTCAAATGAAAATTTCCATTTATAATACAACAGGTTTGTGAAAAACAATATATAGATCAAGAAACTTTTGATCTGTTTGGAAAAAGAAGCATCTGAGGAAGTGCAAAAATATAAACAACAAAACCTAGAGATATTTGAAAAGTATAAAACAGAAATGTGGACATGGGAAAGAAATACAGATTTGATATGGTGCAATATTTATGCAAAGGAGAAAGCTAAATTAAATAAATATAAAGAAGGCAGCCTCAAATATATTCAAAGAGAAATACAGGCAAAGGCATCTGGATATGGAAAATTTTACAATAAAAAAATAATCACAAAGAAGGAACGTAGAAAAGATAAGTAAAGAAAAATTAAAAAAATAGAAGTTGAAGTTATGGAGTGCCTGTGAAGTGAAGGATTTGGTGTAGAATGTCTAACATGGGTTACATCAAAGTCCCCAACGTAAGGAGAAACAGGAAGATCAGGAAACATCTAAGAAGAAATATTGACATGGGAAAGAAAAAGCTATTTAATGTGGTGTAATATTTATGCAAAGGAGAAAGCAAAACTAACCAATACAAAAAAAGCAACACCAAAGATATTTTAAGAGAAATACAGGCAGAGGAATCCAGACATGGAAAACTTTACAATACAAAAAATAAGAAGACAAAGAGGAAAAGTAGAAAAGGAGATCAGTAATGGAGAAGTTAAAGAAATAGAAACTGAGGTTATGGAGTACCTGTGAAGTGAAGGATTCAGTGTAGAAATTCGAATGCAGAGAGCACCACAACAGGATAATGCAATGGATATCCAAATTACGGGGAAACCAGTGGAACAGGAAGCAATTTGTCAGGTGCCATATCAAGATATTTTCGAGCCTTCCACAGGAAACCAGTATAAACATTTCTTGAAGCTGGACAGCAAGGAAAGGAACAGGAAACTGTGGAAACTCTGATGCAGTCAATGTTGAGGAGTGATGGGCCAGTGAGTTCCCATATGACAGAGCAACGGATGACACAGGATGAAATTGAAGAGAATGTGCCACAGGAAGATGCTATAGAACTTTCTATAGAATGCCCACAGGAAATGGAAAACAAGGGATGTGCCCTCAGTTTGGAAGAAAATGAGCTAAAAGAAGAGTTGCTCGATTTAATAGACATTGATAGATATATTAAGATCAATGAGAGAAATAGACTGCAGAAGGTCAATAAAACCCAAAAAGTCAGAAGTCTGATAAAACAATTGAATGCAGTAATGTGATATAATAGAAGTAAGCAGGATATATTACTGTGCTGCTAATTTACTAACTGATTAAGTTCTACCACAACAACACAGGGTAGTGAGGGGAAAGGAAGGGGAGAAATTGAATACCATCATGGAAGTATCGAATAGAGAAAACTATAAAGCAATTAAGACAAGAAGTGTCACTGTTAAACTATAGAAGAGGGAATAGAGAAATAAAAATACTAAGAAAGATAGATGTGATGAAAGCAATGCACAGTATTAGAACAGACCAGGATCTATCTATCATGCGCTATCGCAAATAACAAACTAAAAATTTCAGCACAGGTGGAAAAACTTAGAAGATACACAGATAAATATAAAGGAAAAGTACAAAATAAGCAATTTGTTGATGACCCAAAAAAGTTTTATAGAGAATTGGGAAAAAAGGTAAAAGGAACTGAAAGACTGCCAAAAAAGTGGAAGTAGATACATTTTGGAGAAATGTACATTAAGATCCCATGGAACATAACAAAGATGCTAAATGGATAAAAGAAGTAAAAGAAAGAATAAGAAGTTTAAAGGTCCAGGATATGAAATGGGATGAAGTAACAGCCAGAGAGATTGAAACAAAGTTAAGAAAAGCCTCTAATTGGAAAACACCAAGCCCAGATGCAGTACCTAACTTTTGGTTAAAAGTATTAATATCTTTGTAGAAAGATTTAGCCATGATTTAGAACTATTTATATGTGCACCCTGAACAGACATCAATCTGGCTAACAACAGGTAAAACAATGCTCCTACTTATGAGTGAACCTACAAGCTACCCTAAAAATTATAGACCAATAACTTGCCTTCTGACAACATATAAACTATACGCAGGAATTGATGCTGACAGAGTTTATAGTCATTTAGAAGAAAACTCAGTCATAGCAGTAAAACAAAAGGGCAATAAAAGAAAGTCATATGGAACAAAGGATCATTTGTTGTTAAATAAAGTCATACTAGAGAACAGTAAAAAGAGGACGAATTTAACTATGGCATGGATTGACTATAAAAAAGCATTTGATACTATCCCACACTCATGGTGCTTAAAAATGTATAAGATACCCCCTACACTGATTGACTGCATTACAGTGATCATGAAACGGTGGAAGACCACTTTGCAATTAAGCCATGATAAAGGACAGATTATTATCCCAGGGATAAAAATCCAAAGGGGGATATTCCAGGGTGACTCTATATCACCATTGCTATTCTGCCTTGCCATTAACCCATTAAGCTGTTTACTTAGCTTAGGCCATGGCTACAATTTGGCTCCTAGAAAACAACAAAGTATAAAGACTTCTCAGCTTCTCTTTGTTGATGATTTAAAAATGTATAGCTCATCAGATGAGGAACTGAAAGCACAGGTGCAGGTTGTCAAAACCTTTTCAGATAATATAAAAATGTCATTTGGTCTTGATAATTGTGCAAAAGCAACCTTTAAAGTAGGAAAACTGTAGCACCAGGAAAACATCAGTTTGGAATAAGAATGTGATATAAAAAAACTTTAGCATGAGGGAGTGTATACATATTTGGGAATTAATGAAGGATCAACAATAAAACATGAACAAATGTGAATAAAACTTAGTAAGGAATACTTTCGAAGACTTAAATTAATTCTGAAAACAGCATTGACAGCTAGAAACAAAATCCAAGCTATAAACCGATTTGCTCTTCCAGTCCTAACTTACAGTTTTGGAGTGGTTGAATGCCCCCAAAACATGCTGGATAGAATAGATAGGAAAACAAGAAGGATGCTTCATGCCCATCAAATGATTAATAAAAATCATTGCATACCAAGATTATATATTCCCCATTCCAAAGGTGGTATGGGCCTACTTGAAACTGATTACATGTATAGATCTGCAATTGTGGGACTCCACACATATCTCCTGATCTCACAAGACCCAAATGTAGTGAAAGTTTTGAAACATGAGGAGAATACAGCTAAGATGACTTCTCTGCTTAATTTAGCAGAAGCATATCGGCATCAAGCAGGAATGGAAATCAAACCAGTAGATAAAAATCAGGCAGCAACTGAATGTGCCAAAAAACAAAAGAAATTATATAAGCTGAAGGACCAGGTGAGAAGGAAAGAAATGTGAAAAAAGCATAAATATAGTTGCAAGTATAGAAGACTTCTGGAAGAACCTCATGTTGATCAGGAATGAACGCAGGAATGGTTAAGGAGAGGCAAATTTAAACCTAGAGATGAAAGGTTAATATTGGCAGCACAAGATAGTGGGTTATGTGCATGCTGGTTTACAAAGTCCATTGAACATGTGGGAGAAACAGACAAATGTAGGATTTGTAAAACCAAATTAGAAACAGTTGCACACGTTGTTGCTGGTTGTGACATACTAATGGCAGAAGGACTGTATACTAAAAGGCATAATAATGTGGCAAGATTGTTGCACTGGGGATTGTGCAAACATTATGGTATTGAAGTGGCTGAAAAACACTGGAAACATGAGCCACAAAGCATCATAGAAAATAATGGTTTTCATCACATAGGATCACTCATTACCAACAGTTCAAAAGACAGATGCTAGAAAGCTGGATATAGCGGTCCAAGAAAAGAAGATAAAAGTAGCATTGATCATTGAAATTGCAACACCCAGTGACTAAAATGTCATGTGTACAGAGAGACGCAAAGTCATAAAATATCAGGATCAGCAGGCAGAAACAAGAGCAATGTGGAAGAAAGATACCCAGACAATTCCAATAGTAGTGGGAGCAACGGGTCTTTTAAAAAAGAATCTACAATTGTATTTAGATATGTTACCAGTCTATGTAACCCTGTATGAATTGCAGAAGGAGTCATTACTGGGCACTTTGCAGGTGCTGCAATGAGCACTTTTGGCTGACATCAAAGATTGAAACTATGCTAATTTCATGAACTTTAATGGTACTTTGACTTAAGAATGGGGTTCACTTCCATCATAGGATTAGAAACCCAAAAGATTTGGAGAAATAAAATAAAATGATTCTGTAGGAATGAGAAGTATACTAACTGGTTCTCTGACAGAGTAGCTGATACATGGAACAGACTACCAAATTATATTAAAGCAAGGACTAGTTTAGATAGTTTTAAGAACAGCCTTCACACTTATGGGAACAAGTGTTTTGGTATATTGGCTGGCTAGAAGGGCATTAATGCTTGTGCTTGAAATATTTGTATGTATGCATGTATCATCCTTTATTTTGTACTTGAAGTCTCATCCCACTTCTTGTTTCCTTGGACTTTGTCTCACCTTTGAATGCTTGCCACTTCCTGCCTCTTTTCATTGTTGCTGTAATGCAGAGGCAGAAGTCTTTACCTTCCCTTGACAAATTCATCCACACTTTGGACTTCTCAGAGGACTCTTCTGTTACCCCTATATCTTTATACTGGTAGATGTGTTTGTATTTTGCCAGTTGGTAAACTGCTTTTGTTTTTTTATTGCATTTAGGCTGTAAGAAAATCCTTAGCATTTTTGTTTACCCACTGTTTCCAAAGATCCCTAAAAATGTGAAATCCTTTACAAAAAATTTGGTCACGTGTAAGATAAAGGACTATGTCTGCTGAAAAGTTTGAACCTCCACCTGGGTAACCAGATAGTGCCTTTTCTCACTACAGTGACTTGAACAGACTTTTGTGAGTGGACTTTCTTTCTTTAGATATGTTCTTTTTTCTATTTTAATCATGTTGCTAGAGTCCAGTATCATCTATATTTTGCCAGAGTCCAATATCTGCTTTAACTCTGTCCTACCTATTTTTCAAGCATAAAATACAAGACACAGTCCTCTTCATTCATTATTACTTTTTCAGATGATTCCTTAAATAATTTTTCATAACATATCTTTTGTACGGTAACAAAGCTTTTGCCTTTTTGTGGATCCACTTGACACACCCATCTCTTAATAACATCATTGAATAGCAGTCCTTGCTCATACAATCATTCATTTTTGTACGGAAAGTAAAGTTGAAAACTTTGGTGTGATGCCCATGTACTGGCCCAGTAATCAAGGAGCCTCAATCCTCACCGCTAACACGAGTAAGGGGTGTCCACATTGGGAGGATAACACGTACACACACAGTAAAGTACAATTTCCCTTAAGAGCACACAGAGATCACAGTCAGTCTGGGGCTGGTTTGTCCCTCCCTCTCCAGATCCCCAATAAGACTCTCCATTGGTACAGCTATAGGATCAAGATCTCAGCCTAGTGGTCAAGCTAAAACCTCCAGCACCCTCTCTGTCCAACCAGTGCTTCATGTCCCTGCCAAGTAGCTGACACACACACACTTTGAGATATGAGTTATATACAACACACAGACACTCCTGGCGAAGGCTGGCACAGGTTCTCCAGCACTATAAGCTAGAAATCACTGCCACCAACCACTAATACCAGCTACTATAAGGCCCTTCCCAAAGGGTGACCAATTTCACTGTGTAATATTACTGTTATCTAAATAGTAAGTGTGACCCAGGGCTAAAGCTATTGGAGTGGCTTGGATAGTATCACTAAATACATGCCATATACTTTAAGAGCTTAAATTATCTCTACACAAAACAGCCTCAGTTGAACGGTTTAAAATATTTAATAATAAATAATCAAACCACAATACAATACTTATTACTTCAACACAATGACATTACATAGTTCAGAAATCACAAGAAAAATGCTTTTAAATAATACTGTAGAATAGTCTGACATAAATATAGAAAACAACTAATCTGGCTATTTCTATCTATCTCTAAGATAAATCACTATTCTAAATAAATATCTTATTTACAGAGCAAAGGCAGAGTGCTGGTGATTTGATGTGTTCAAGTTCAGACAAAATCCAAAATGCTCAAATCTTTCTTTCTGAGAAAGTCTTAAATTGATAAGCACCCAGTACTGCTGAGTCATTTCACATTACATGATTTATATCACTTATTTAGTTCCCAGGCTAACAGAAACTCAGAATTTACATTTCTTAGTAAGCTGCACCTGGCCTGGAAGCCACAGCAAAAAGGACATTATACATGTAAAACCTCAGTAATTATCTCTTAAATCAAGACAATAGAAAGAATTTCCTGGCCCAGACATCCTGCCTCCAAGCTTGAGATCAAACAGTCATGCAATGCTTGACTTGTCAGCTTTCTTCCAGCAGAGTGCACTGTGGTTACAATTTTGAAGCTCAGTACAACATATAGTTTAATCATAACATATAGTTCTCTTTACATTTGTAAAACAAGCCTGTGGATTATATTAATATTTACAAATGACATAGAATTATTTACAAAATTCTATCTAGCTAGGCTGGCAGCCTTCACAATTGGCTTTGACCAGCATTTGATAATAGCTTTTTGTAGGTAATGTACTCCTTATCTTCCTGAGTGCATTTCCTAAATATCCCATAGTACTTCCATATCATATTCCAAAAGATCCTGTTTGTTTTCCTACAAATAAACTCCACAGATTATATTAGTTATGTGGATTTGCTTCTCAGGCCATACTGTACTTTGAAATCACATGCTTGTAGATCTAGTAGAATTCAATGCAGTAGAACTACTGGAGCTTTATATAAAGACTTCTTGAACATACTCTCTGGTGGACTGTGGTCTGTTTCCACAGTAACAGTTTTACTATAAGTGTAGTCAAGAGATTTCTAACAGTCATAGACAAGTTCCAATATTTATATCTCTATTTTCAAGTATCTCCTTTGCTCATCAGTCAAAACTCTTTAACTGTATGCAATTGGTCAACTCTTTTAAAAAAGAACTGTAGCCAAACCCAATTAACTGTAATCAGCCTGAACAGCAAACTGATTGAGATACATCATAAAACTTTAAGGCTGAAGCCTCTTTTAACAACCATTTTTCATGTTTTAAAGCTTTTAAACCATGCTGTATGTTTTGACCAGTCACACCAAGTAGCAATATCCCCATCACAACATAACTCTCACTCACTTTAAACCTACCTTCAATAAAATACATGCCACACACATCCACCCCAAAAACAAAAAACATCAACAGTACCCCCCACACAGGCACATTGCTCTGACAAACATAGCAACTCCATTTTCTAGTAGAAAATAACCCAGACAAGCCATAGTGATACTACAAGTACAGTCTTGACTATTATATGTACTTAATTGGCTCCATGACAAGCTATTAACTCTTTTGTGATTGCTGTGCATAAATGTGATCACACAGGAGTGATATCACTCAAATGTGAGCAGTATTTACACATGAAAATAAGTAAAAAAAAAAAAAAAAAACAAAAACTGACAAACCTGCACTCCCAGCATAGAGTTCTGCTCCTCTCGTAGCCTTATTACTTTAATAAATATATATCTATATATATGTATATATATATATATATATATATATATATATATATATATATATATATATATATATATATATATATATATATATATATATGTATATAAATATATATATATATATATATATAAACACAATCCAGGGTTGTGTTATGGGGAAAAGAGACATCTCTGTGGTAGTGCAATCTTAATCTTCCAGAAAACGGTACACGCAAACTTGTAATTATATATAAGAGTTGTGATAACTTATGTCTTACAAAGAAGACTGAAGTGGAGAGTGAGTCTTTGATCAGATGTTTTCAACAAGTTGGACATTCATAAGATGATATGAAGTTATTAAGGCAACACCCATAAGCTGACTGTAGTTTCTTATAATTTTTATTATTAGTGTATAATAGTCTGTTGTAGCCTCTTCAGTGGTGTTGTAATATCTAATTAGCTGCCTATAAGCTTTGAAATATTGAACCATTCTTAGGAATAATGTGAACACAGAGTTGTCTTGTTTTTTTCCAGCATATTGATTATAGTGCAAACTTTCTCAGTATCTGGTTTGGGAGATTCAAAAATCAGAATATGAATCGTACTTCAAATGAGATACGCAGATTTGACTTTTATGTTTGCAAAGTTTCCTGTCTCAGTCTGTTTAGTAATGTTATCATTCTCGCATCATACTACAGTTTGGTAGCACCCCATAGCAAGAAGTCATTTACAAAGTTTGATTCCTTTCACCCCCAGCTGCACACTGTGTGACTCAGAGCAAGTCACTTAACCAGGCAGTGCACTAAGAACAACATGCAGTAACCACACAACAACTTTATTAAAATAAGTATTGCAATTTTCCACACATAAGCTTTCATAACAAAATGTTTCTTCAAGTACTGGAAACAGAACACATTGGAACATCACATTAAATGACTGCTTGATTTAGCTGTCAGTCACATGACCATTTCAGTTATTGTTTTAAAGACTTTAGTATGAGTATCGGTTTATACTATTCATTCTATATAACCCTGGATCTCTGACTGACATTAGTACATTTGGTGTGAGACACAAAATAGATTGCCACTGATCATGTATAAAGCATCTACTGGAACTATACTAGAAATATTACCAGTTGTTTGCTAGTAATTATGAAGATATGTAATATTTATATATAGATGGTGATGAAGAAAATTGACATTGATATTTGCAATAGAAGTACATCTTGATGGATATTCAGTAATATTTGTTACTTATACAAATATACATGATTTTACATATTTCTGTAAATATTGCAACAAACTGTTGTCATGTGAAAACTCAAGGGAGGCTGAACAAATCTGACTGACACTACATATCTAGTCTGTGCATTTTGTCCTGGTCCTCTTTAATAATACGCAACGGTAACAATTGAAATTTGATGATCTTTATTAATTTCACACAACTTTTTTACATTATTTCAAATATTAATTCTAACAGGAATGACCTTGTAACCAAACATGTAAATCCTTATAGCATACATCAGGGCAGTGTACCCACTCACCCTGTCCGAATAAGCAGCATCCATACCTCCACTCACTTATTCTTATCAATTAAGCAACATCCTACACCTCACTTTCCTCCCCAAAACCCATTGCATCAGCACCCAACACCAAGAGGAGGAACAGAAGAGGGAGAATCATGCCCCTCTTCTCTGCCAAATACCCACCTCATAACCATACCAAACAAATTAACAAAAGAAACAAGGGGAGGGAGGCTGGGTTACAAATTCACACCAAAATGTGATCCTCTTCCAGTTACAGTCCTATAAAAAAACTAAGTCCCACCCTACAGCTATGTCACACCCTCTAAAGTCCCCATAACAAATTAACCCATCCCTTCCCAAAGTCTGGTCAAACCTATTTCTTTTCCTTAATCTTAAACCCCTTCCCCAACAAATCTCTCACCCTCACCTCCATTTAACTCACTCTAACCCTCACCAAAGATGTCCCTGGACAAATTGGTTTGTTTCCAAACCTCATTTGTCCCAGTCCCCTTTAATAATACACGATGACACCAAATGGCATTCACACATATCTTTGTTACATTATTTGAAATATTAATTCTAACAGGAATGACCTTGTAACCACAACACAAAAACCCTTATAACATACATCAGGGCAGCATAACTGCTCACCCTGTCTGAATAAGCAGCATCCCTACCTTCACTCACTTATTCTTCTCAATCAAGTAGTGTCTTACAGCTCACATTCATCCCCAAACTCATTGCATTGGCACCCAACACCAAGAGGGGAACAGTAGAGGGACAAGCCTGACCCTCTACTCTGTCAACCACACTGACCACAGGCTGTTCCCTGTATTACAAAAGAACTTTCACCAATCTCTCTAAAAATAAACTTAAATGTATGCTAAACAAATCACAGCCAAACGCATTCAAGTGCACCACATTGAATCTAAACCAAAGTAGGTCCCTGTTATCAAAATCCCTATGGTCTAACGTATGCATAACCAATGTCCCCAACTGCCATGCCAGCCTATATTTAATAAATGTCTGTGCATACTCAGAAACCTTAAAATCAGCAGCATTCCTCCAACACAAACTTGGTACTATCTCCAATCATACAATGCACATGCCTGGATATAACATCTGCAACATAAACAAATCCTCCCTTATCTTATCTACCAACTGCTTCTTAGGAATTATTCCCAAATCATTACTAGCCAACTGTATCACCAATATTCAACAAAGTCCCATCTGTAACTGTATCACTTCAACTTCATCCATAAACTGAGTCCACCTAAGACCTCTAATCCAGTACCAACTAACTGTCCACTCCAATCGACGCAAACACACATCCTTTCCATTCATTCGAACTGCTGCCCTCTTTGCTGTCCAATGGATATACGAATGGCCCAAGACGACAATCTCCTTTCCTGAAAGACAAAAACATATAAAAGACATATTAATTATCAGTTGAATCCATTACCTAATCTAAGATAAAAAGGCATTGGAAGACCACCTGCCCACTCTCCGGATGATCTCAGTGGATCTGCCTTCCCTTCCCAAATCCAAAGCCCTACCAATATGAAAAGAATGAGTGGAAAACCTCTCAACTGGAAAACCCATACATGACAGCACCCTTCTTATTACATGTACAAACTGATTACCCATTACCATCTTACTCCTTCTCAACCAAAGAACCAAATCATGAGGGCTCCCCACATGAGTCTGCATCAATCCTGCAGCCCAACCCACTGGACAAAGCCCCTCACTCCTACCTTTATTAAGAACTATCTGCGTGCCCTTCCTTAACTGATCCATTTTAAATCTATGTAACCAAATGCGCATTGAACCTAGAAAAACATAACCTTTCTCCAAATTAATGACCCTAAAGGTCTGATACCCAAAATGCCCCAAAATACATCCATAAACACAAAATAACCCAGAAAACATAATCAACAGACTCACCCAAAATTAAAGCTAAACTCTTCAATAAAACTTTCAAAATTTTTCTCATCAACTGCCACTGTATATCCATATTCCCTCCAACCACTTTACTCTTACCTCTCAAGATGTGCCCCACCATCCAGGACTTTGTAAAATCAAGCAGCACAGCAACCTGTGCAAATATACTAATTGCTGCCAAGTACACCTTAACCAATTGCACTGCCTTACCCAGCCCCCAAGCCAAAGCCAAGTATCACAATAATAATTCCTCTGATCAAACTCCTTCATCCTCAGCCAACTGCAAAATAAATTTACCAAAATGACACAGTGCCCTACCATATGCTCTGCTGGTAGACACCACCAAAGATTGCTGCACTAACCTCCTGGTTACATCAAGCCAAGATGCCACACCTTGTCTGGCAACAACATTGGTACCTCCTTCTCTCTCGGGGCCAACTGTTGGAACCTGGAAAACTAAAATCAAGACAGACCCTCAGAAATTTTATCCCCTGCCACATGGACACCTGTGTACGAAAAATTTATTAAAAACTCTGCAAAACTAACTTACGTAAAACCAACAACAATTCAAATCTCACAGTCTTTGCTTGCAAAACTTGTACCACTGCCATATTATCCAAATTAAAAATTACACTCTTTCCCCCCAGTTACTCCTGCCAAACTACTGATGCAACCCATATTGGCACTAACTCCAAGAATTCAAAAACATAAAGGGCAACAGGCTGTCTGGAAGACAAATCCATGTCTTATTCATATAAAATAAAATAAGAAAAAAACACAGTTCTAACTAACTGGAACAGGCATGTGAAGGTACTAATAAGGATTTTTGAATGCAAATATTACTACACTATGGTTAAAATAATTAAATTATTTTATTATTTATTTTTAGGATATTCCATGTAGGTTCATAGGATGATACTAGGCTATTGGCTCGGAGGCCGTTATAAGCCTAGCCAAGAATTTTGCCCATGTTCCCACAAAGTCAGCACCTGTTTCCTTTGTCCAGCAGGGACACAGGTGGGATCCTAGTGGAGTATTTCCTGTTTTCCATCCAGTCTTCCAGGTTCCTGTTAAAGAGGGCTAGAGAGGTACTATGCTTGACATGGAGAGGGAAATAATCTTTCCTGCCACATCTCAGTCCCAGGCCTCTGTCTATTACAGCACAGTGCATTAGCCTACTAGGCCACTCAGCTCTGTGAAAGTATGAAAAAAATATGAAAACACATGAAAAGGAATTTTTGACGGTTGCCTGTTCCAGTTAGTTAGAACTTAGAACAGTTAGAACATTTTATATGAACAAGATGTTGCTTTGTTATATAATAGTTATATAATAGTTCTTATTATTGGTGGTCTTAGGAGGGAAGGTGATGTACAACATTTATTGGGTCTATATTATAACATCAAATTTTATAAACATCGAATGTTATAATATTGAACCCGTAATGTCGAACGCTGAAAACAGCGAAGGTGCAGGACACCAAATTCTTTTCCAGGGGAAGAATTCGGTGGGCTGTTGCTGTAGCTTCGCTGTTTTCAGCATTCGATATGTTGGAATGTTACGGGTCGGGTTCAGGTGTGCGATTGTGTGTAGGTTAGGGTTAGGGGGCGGGTTAGGTGAGTTAGGGTTAGGGAGTGGGTCAGGTAAGTGTGCAGTTGTGTGGACGTTAGGGTTAGGGGGCGGGTTAGGTGAGTTAGGGTTAAGGCGTGGGTCAGGTTATTTGAGTTAGGGTTAGGGCGCGGGTCAGGTAAGTGTGCAGTTGTGTGTAGGTTAGGGTTAGGGGGCAGGTTAGGTGAGTTAGGGTTAGGGCGCAGGTGAGGTGAGTGTGCGATAGTGACGGACCTTAGGGTTAGGGTTGGGTTAAGGTACGTGGATAGCTAGTAGTGTATGTAAAGTTTAGTTTAGGTTTAGGTGTAGGATTTTAAGTGCATGTGTGTGGATTGCTGTTTTTTGTGTGTGTTTGTATTGTGTGTATGTTTCTCGGAATAGCGATTTTTTTCCCTCGGAAAAAAGTCGCTATTCTGACTGTTCGATGTTTTCAGATTTCAGTGTTTGGGGTTCGATATTATAACATTTGATGTTTACGAACTTCGATGTTATAATATAGACCCCCATTTATTAGCTTGTATGTTTTTTTCAAAAATGGTTAATCTATTGTTTCTAATATATACAAGTACACTGCTAGTTTTATGTTAATGAAATACTCCTGTCTTTTTAAAAATGTAAGTGAAATCTGTGTGTGTGTGTGTGTGTGTGTGTGTGTGTGTGTGTGTGTGTGTGTGTGTGTGTGTGTGTGTGTGTGTGGTGTGTGTGTGTGTGTGTAGAGTTACTTGAATGGATTAATCCATAACTATTTAAGTTTGGCTTTGCAGTGGATGATGAAAGTGCTTAATGGTGTGTTTTAATATTGAAAATAAATGTGGATTTGTGTTCCGGACAGCCTGTCACCTTTTATGACTGACTTATGGTTAACTCCAAAAACGAAAAATCCTTTTTCCACTCCTCCTTCCAATCCACTGGCCAAAGCGCCACAAACCATTCCCCTCCAAAAAAAAAAAAAAAAACAACAATTCCCATATCCCCAGTTACATCTGTGAACAATTGCAGTTCCTCTTGGCCAACCCAGAGACCATTAAACCACTCCAAAAATTACAACCAAAATGCCAAATCAGCCCACACCAACTTGTTAATCATGATCCAATATTGTTTGCTTTTCCCTCCTGTTAACAAAAGGGCCACTGACCTACAAAAAGTATGTCTTGGATGAACTGCCCGACATGAAAATTCAAAAGCCCTAAAAGCTCCATAACCTCCCTAATCTGCACCCTGTCTTTGCATACCACCCACCCAATCTTCTCCTTCACTCGAGCTATCTTATCAGCTAGCTAGCAAAACAACCCATGTTCTGCATTCACCAATTAACCCAAGAAATCCAATGCCTTAGATGGGCCTTCCAACTTCTGCCTAGCCAATGGGATCCAACTCATCACATACCCCCAAAAACCTTCAAATGCTCCCTCAACCCCCTCAACTACTATCAAGAAATCATCCAAGTAATGCACCACCCTCTGTGTATCCACCTGCTGCTGCCAAACCCAATGAAGTGGCATGCTAAATTTTTCAAAAGTAGCACAGGCTACCAAGCATCCCATTGGCATAGCCTTATCAAACTACCATGCCTAATAATAACCACTCCTCCTTCTGTATTGGCAAAAGGCGAAAGGTGGATTCAATGTCCCTCTTCACTAACCATGGATCCTTAAACCCCAGAATAACCTTCACAGCATCATCCAAAGATGATAACTGACCTTGGCATCCTCAACTGAAATAAAGGATTAATGGAGCTCCCTTCTGTGTATGACAAATGGTGACCTACCCTGAACTCACCAGCCACCTTCTTAGGAACCAAACCCAGCAGTAAAACCTTAAAATTCACAATCCTTCTCTACCAAACCCTGAAAAATATCCTCCTTCTGCAGCACAGATCAGTAATTCTTACAGACTACATTCCACACCACCCATGATTTAATAGAAAACCCCTGAAAAAAAAGCCCTCAACTATTTCCCCCCTTAAGAGAAGAATCAGGAAATTGCTGGATCATATGCCACAATACTTCCATCTTAAAGGGAGAATGCATCCCCCGGCCATCCCCTTGCCTTCCTAAAGGACACCCCTCCCCGTAACCTTCGAAAATACTCCCTATCTCAGAAATTCTGAAACCCTTGCAAAGAAAATGGAAAACATCCTCCATCAATTGAAAGCGAACCTGGAGTCACCAAATTAACCTTCCACTGACCACACTGCATCACTGGATGGTTCCCAGCACACTTTGAGCAAGCATCTGAGAACTTACACCCTACCCACGAGCAATGTCCCGCATTAAAAGCCCAACATACTCCCCTCCTTCTCCCACTACCTTTTCCTCTCTACTAACCACCCCAAAGCTATCCCATCATAGTAGCTAGCCATATGTCTGCATGACTAGTCTCCCAGTGGAGAGAGTGATCGACCGCTTTCCACTTATGAAACCTCTGGTCATACCATAACCAAGTGGTCCCCTACCACAAATGTTGAGCCTCTTGAATTGTAAGTCAAGAGTGGTAAAGCCAAAGAAATAGCCTTCTCCAGCCAAACTGCCATGTAAAACCTACCCCCCCAATTATCCCATGTCTTAGGTCGCACCATACCTACTGTCCTCCTCCCCAATGTCACTAAAGCTGCCAAAAGGTCCTTGCTATTCACTGATTTTGATTCCACCATTCACTGTACCCTTCCCCATCAATTAATTCAAAGACATCAACATATTTCCCCCTCCAAATATTTTCCTTAACTGAGGATGGAATGTGAGGGGTCAGGAAAACTGTCCTTGTCCCTTGCCCCAAAGCCTGCGTAGTTAACCAATCACAAAGCTGTAAGCCAAAATCCGCCCCAACTTCAGAAAATTATCCTACTCCACCCACAGATGACCCTGAGCTCCCCACAGGCAACCCTACTCTATCCTCCCCACTGATTGCTTCATGCTGTCCCAGCTCATGACACCACTGAGTATCTCCCATACACCCTTCAGCTTCACCTGACTGCAGATAGACCTCATCCCCAGCTGTCCCACAATCATGCCTCACACACTGGAAACCTGCCCTGCCTAACAGGATGACTCCCAACAGGATATCATTACCTGTCACTCTGTCCTGAGCTACTCCAGCCACCGGAGGATCCAATGCAATGACATCTCTTGACTGCCGTGACAGTTTCCCAAAAGCCACCAACCTGGTCTTTGGAGCCAGATATCATCTCTTTGACTGGACTTGCCCACATCATTTGACATCCTGAACTCAGCATTAGGCACCTCCTGGAAAAGCTCATCTGCTCACACCACAGTGCCCTTCCACCTCTGCAGTAAACTCTGGATATTCGCAAGGGAGCCCGCAGGATTTTTTGCAGGGGGGGTGCAAACCCAAGCCCCACCCATGCAGCCCCACCCCTCTGCAGCCACGCCCATGCAGCCCCACCCCCATCCCTGCCCACTCAGCCATTTCAGTGTCCCAATACT
Source organism: Protopterus annectens (assembly GCF_019279795.1). NCBI lineage: Eukaryota > Metazoa > Chordata > Ceratodontiformes > Protopteridae > Protopterus > Protopterus annectens. The sequence continues at coordinate 1,287,038,609 of NC_056744.1, read as the reverse complement.
TGGCTATTTTTCCCCCATTTGTCATAGGCACTGTTCAAATCTCTAAGTGTGCATACTGTTTTATACTTTACTTCTACAATGATTACAGATATTTGGACTTCATTTACAACTTTTATTTCAAATTTTATAGCACAAACACTGATAGACATTTACTAAACCTAAACAAAGCAATAGTCTTACAATGAAAAGAGACTTAGTATTAAAACTTCTGTACCTTTGAAACCACATTCACCAAAACAACATTGAAACCCGCATTCAAAGAAAATGCATCTGGCCAGTGGCAGGGTAAGTTTACCTTTGGGCTGTTATCAAATCATAGGCTCCTTGCACACATTTTTAGAACCATGCAAAAGTTATTTGATTCACCTTCCTGACTGTATTAATTTTACTATATAATAATTGAATTATATCCCTTGTATAATACAGCACCACTTGTTAGAGTGTGTTTTAAATTTATAGTTCTGAACATTTTTCCTTTAAGCAATGAAACAAATCATATGAACCAGTAATGACAACCTGCCCAATTCAGAACATTTCAACCATAAAGGGCCACTCTACTCAAACTTCTGTCATACAATCCACCAATATCAATCAATATGCAGAATCTTTGCAGAAGTAAATCTCATCTGAATAATTCCACATTAAAGAGATCTGAAACCAGTGAAGAGGCCGTTGCTAGAAAACAACTTTATATTTCAGTGTTTCATCTACAAATTCACTGCCTGCTGCCCTTGAAAAATAAATTGCCTACATTATATTAAAAAAAATGGTAAGCTGGTATATTGCGATAGGAAATGGGTGGCAAGCTGAAAAACAAGTTCATAGTTATTAGGCATCTCATCCAAAGGAGGACATACACCCCCTTAAAATACAAATCTACATGTTGTGGGAGTAGAGCCTATAGCCCTCTGTATGAAGATGCAAGTATGCTACCTGCTGTGCTGCTTTAAAAATGCTATACCACAATAGTGATACTATTTGCTAAACAAAACAGTTGCACATTTTAAGCAGGCTTAGCATGAGCAGCAGTAAAACTCTCTTCCCTTGAAGCTCACAATTCCTTGAAAATGCACTTGAAAATAAATTCCACCTGCTAACTCTAGGGCATTTTACTCTCTCTAACACACACCTCAACCTCTAAGTGCAAGAAATCTGGACAAAGCCTAAAGTAAATAGGAGCATATTATAAATATTGCTCTCATGAACTTAGAACATTGCTAGAATAACAGGATTTATGTTAGTATGCATTTTTCTAAAGGATATGACATCTAAAACTCAAATGTCTGCCATTATTTAGCAACTTCAATGCTTTTTAGGAGGAATATGGGGCAAAATCTGGACATTCTCCAAAAACCTGGACAGCTGAGGGTATGCTTCCTCCTTCTTATACATACATACAGACACACAATACCTCTCAATCTTTTAACACAAGAAATATGGACAAAGCCTGTTATAATGTTGGGGATAAAGGCCCAAAACTAGGGACACATTAGAAAGTTGAATAAAAGGATTTGTGTTAGAATTAATTTTCTGAATGATATGAAGTCTGAAACTGAAATGCATGTCATTATTTATTAACCAACTATATTCAGATATAGTTGGTTGTCTCAGTACTCACAGTGGCTTGCATTTTCTCCTCTCTTGAAAGGCCCACTCTGCTTAACTTGTGTATTATTTCCTCAGTCACTTCACCGTGGGTTGCAAGGCAGCTTCATCACTACTGTGTGCACAAAATATAATGCTTTCAATGAGTCTTGCAAGAAATCACATGCAATGTGCAGCCCATGACATTCCTCTCTGTGGAAAAGAAGGCTCTGGTGGAAATTTGTGTTACTTATTAGATTTTCGTATTGAAACTGGTGACACAATACTGAAACAGCACAGTGAAACAGGCAGCAGGAAATGCTTGGTACACATCCCATAGGGTGCAAAATGAGCTGCTGGCAGAATTCGAACACGTACTTCAAAAGGAGATTGTTTGTGCAGCAAACGGGCAATTGGATTTAGTGTATTGGAAGATGAAACTGCAGATATCTCAGACATTGAGCAGTTCTCATTGGGCATTTGGTTTGTTGATGATGATTGTATTCGAGAAGAGTTTGTGGTTTTTGTTCACATTGTTGTGAGAGATGCACAGTCTGTATCAAATGTCATTGTCAGTGAATGCATAAAGTACGGTCTAGACCTGGAAAAATTACTTAGACAGGCTAAGACGGCTACTCCATAATGGCAAGCATCCAGAATGGTGGTCAGGCAAAGATTCGTGAAAAGTATCCAAAAACAGCCTTTATCCACTGCGCGTCTCACAGACTAAACCTTGTAGTCAATGATCTGAATGATGTTCCTGAAATACATAGTGCTGTTGGTGTTATCAAGAAGATTATTTTTTCCATGACAATCCAAAATGACAAGCACTGGCACCAAATATACCTCTTCTGTGTGAGACATGATGGACTGAGAAATATAAATCCATTTGTGTGTTTAGTCAGAACTTTGAGAAAATATTTGACTGCCTGGCTGATCTTCAGAGGAGCACTGCTGGTGAAACCAGACAAAATGCACATATGTTACTCAGGGCTTGCTCTTTGTGCATGTTTCTTATTTTTCTCTTCATTATTGCAAATTACTCATCAGTTCTTGAGCCTGTTGCCCAGATGTTTCAGTCTGTTCAACTTGATATAGTAGAGGCTCAACAACACATCAACAGACTCATTGAAATATTCAAGGAGCACTGCAACCATGCTGAAGAACACTTTAGGAATGACATTCTCAGTAAGGCAAGATCACTAGCAGATAAATTTAGTATTGAGTTAGTGTTGTCAAGGATTTGCAGTCGACACACCAAGCAAACACAGTAGGCATGGATTTTGAGAGTTATTACAGAACAAGTATTTATATTCCCTATCTTGACTCATTAGTTTCTTCACTGACGTCTCGCTTTTCCACCATTAACACTGCTCAGTTCAACTTATTTTATCTGCATCTTAAAATGATGCAAAACCTACAACGTGAAGAATTCTGAAAACAAATTGCCGTCAGTAATGAACTATATCATATTGCTACTATATCTGAATGATCGCTTCTTGTCTGATGCATTGGCTTTGAAGTTATAAGACAACCTAAAGAATCCATTGGGCTACTACTACCTTTGTAGTCAATATCTTGCAGATCTTCTATCAATGATGTTACTGAACAAAAACAAATAAAAAAAGAAGTGTCAGGTATGGGATTAAAAAAAAACATTTTCTGATGTGTTTCAGATACATCAATGATTAACATGTGCATCATGCTAACCTGGACAACAACAAAAAATAAATACATAAAACTAGTTGATTTTTGCTTTTGTACATTTATGCAAAGAAAACTTAATACTGCAGTAAGCACCATTATACCTCTCAACTGAACAGATTTTCGCAGAATGTCCAGATTTTTGCCTCATATTTTTTGTGTGTTCTTCCTAAAATCTGTACTTTTCTGGCAAATAGCTGAGGATTGAAGTCATTAAATAATGATAAACATTTGAGTTGAAGAGTCCACATCCTTCAGAAATTTCATGCTAATGCAAAACCTATTATTCTATCAACTTTCTAAGTTTGTAAGAGCAATATTTAAAATCTTTCCCTACTTGTTCCCCCATCATTTTAATCTTTGTCCAGATTTTTTGCTCTAAGAGGTTGGGACTGAGGTATGAATTCTGGATAGGAATGTGTTTTATGCACAGTCTTCACAGTTTCCCTTAAAATGTCAATGAATCTCACATGAACTTGTCTATATTCTCCTGCTTTGGCGATCTGGCTAGTGCTTTTTTAGTTTTTCCTTTCTTGTCTTATCTTTAGTACATCTTCAACATTATCTCTACTAAACATACTGTATGAAAAATCATATGTTACTACCTACTATACTTTTAATTGTATGTTTAAACCATTATGCTTATGTAAATATCTTATGCAATCATATATCTGCTATATTTTATAACTGTGTAAACCACAATGCTCAAGTAAATATCTTATGTATAGTATGTTAGCAATTGTTCTGGAGCTTTTCTTCCTGGGCCTCTGCTGAAAATGGACAGCTTTGTCCAGTCCGACCTCCCTGGTAAACAAACATAAAATAAAAAAAAAAATCTGACCTTTATGTGGATTCAAAAAAAAGAAAAGTACATCATGTAACAGAAACCAGACAGTGGCTCTCTGAATTTACTATACTATTCTGTAACTGAATGCACATTACTTAATGTTAACTGATAAAACAATTAAATAAAAATACAGTATGACATGGGAAGAAGATAATGCTTTATGATTTGTAAACTGCTCATAACTTGTCAGAATCCTTGAACTGTATAAAACACCTCTTTCTAACCTTTAGAGTCTAGAAAACAGTTTTTCTTGATAAGCAGCAATAAAGACTCCAGCATATAATAAAAATGCATACACACCAGAAAATAACAGTTAAACATACTGTGCATGTCTCTCTGCATATCTGTAAATTAGTAAGCCATGTCTTTTTAAACCTGTAGTAAATGTTATGTTCTCCATGATAGCGTTATATATAGGTTCATAGGTTCATAGGTTCATACTAGGCTATCTGCCCGAGGGCATTTATAAGCCTAGCCCATAGTTTTGTGGCTTACGCCACCCCTTTAGTTTGGAGAAACTATGCCCATTATTTTGCTGTGCCTCTGTCAAGCAGTGACACTGAGGTAATCCCTGGGGTGTATCTGCGATCTCCCATCCATTGGTCAAGATTCCTCTTGAACAAGGCCAGCGAGGTGCTCTGCCTCACATAAACCGGGATTTTGTTCCACAGCATAGGGAGTCTTTGGGTGATGAATCTATCCCTCCAGCACGTCCTATTAATAACCGTGTCGAGGTTTAAGTCTCCCGCCCTTGTGACTCTGAGGGATCTAGATTTTTTGAGATGAAGCATGTTCATAAAAATCTGGGTTTGACATGGCCTTGTATGTCAGGCATAGGTCACCTCTGAGCAAGCGGTAAGCAACTGAATATAACTGGAGTTATTTCAGTCGGGCAGCATAAGACAGATTTTTGAGACCCTTTATCCTTTTGGTGAGGAACTTTTGTGGCCTCTCCAGCTGCTGCAAGTGTCGGGTCAGATACATTCTGAATGGGGCATTGTACTCGATCATTGGTCTGATGAGTGATGAGTATAGGGAGACTATGACTTCCCTTGATCTAGATGTGAATCCCTTCATGATAAGGTGGGCAATGTAGAAGGTCTTCCTAACTACTTTAGCAATATGAGTGTCGAATGAAAGGCTACTGTCAACCTGGGTTCCCAGGTCCCTAATAACTTCTTCTGTGTTCAGGGGATTGCCACCTATATGGTAGCTAGGGGTAACCTTATTTTTCCCGAAGGGTATGACTATGCATTTCTTGGCATTTAACTTTAGGCCATGGCTCTGGCACCAGTTATCCTTTTCTGTGAGACCCTTCTGAAGGATATCTGTGTCGGATGTGTTTTCAACTTCGGCGCCCAGTTTGCAGTCATCTGCAAACTTTGTCAGCCATAACCCTCCTGTGTTTGCTTGTACTTCAGAAAAGTAGATGCCAAACAAGAGTGGGCCCAGGACTGAGCCCTGTGGGACACCACTTGTGACAGGCTTTGAGTCTGACATGGCGCCAGCAACTCTGACCCTGTGGGTTCTGTCACTCAGCCAGTTTGCAACCCATCTTGTAATGTATGGGTTTACATTTAAGTTGATGAGTTTTTCAATGATACCCGAGTGAGGTATTGTATCAAAAGCCTTTGCCAGGTCTAGGTAGGCTGTATGGACTGCCTTTCCTCGTCAATGGCCTTGGTGACTGTTTGAAAAAGTCAACCAAGTTTAGAAGGCATGATCTGCCTTTGACAAAGCCAAACTGGGTTGGATCCAAAGTCTGCAAGTTCCCTATGTCTTTATTTATGAGATCCATTATGATCCTCTCCATGGCTTTGCAGATAAGGCTTGTCAAGCTAATGGGATGGTAATTTCCAGGGTCGGTGGAGGCACCGCCTTTGTGGAGTGGGACCACAGTCGCTGTGCCACTCCTGGAGTGCGTATCCGGAGGTGAGACTAAGATTAAACAGCTGTCCTAACTGTGGGTTTAATTCCTCGTTGAGTTCATGGAGCACACAGCCAGGGACACCATCAGGTCCCATGGATGCTGTGTTCTTTGCCTTGGAGAGCAGTTCTCACCTGGGCGTTAGAGATGTTTGGGGCTACAATCATTTGGTATAGATATCTCTCCTTTAGGGGAGAAAAGTTTGCACTGAACCTGTCAGCCAGTATGTTGGCAATGTCTGTAGGATCAGTAATCTTCACATCATTTTGAACTAATTCTGAGCATATCTGGGAGTTTCCTCCTAGGTTTCTGACATAGCTAAAGAATGCCTTATAGTTGTCTTTAGAGTCCTTAGCTATTTTTTTCTCAAAATTAGCTTTGGATGATTTTATGAGAGCTCTTAGCTTTTTACTTATAGTGATCAGCGGTGTCTTACCTTTTAAGGATTTTGCTCTATCTTGTAGTAGCTTTCTCCTTTTGTTGTAGAGTTTGTTTGTGGCTGGGATCCACCAGACTGGACGCTTGCCTTTGGTACAAAGAGTCTTTGTTTTGCTTGGGATTGCCTGATCCATGCAGCCCTGCAGGTGCTGGTAGAAGGCATTTGTAAGTGATTCAGCGGTTTGAGTAATGTTAACCGCCGGCTCAGGGGCCTTAAAGGAGACCACACTAGTCTTTAGAAGTGTGAAGTCGGCTTTCGAGAAGTTCTTTACTGTGGTCTTTTTCATTTGGTGGGGCGGATGAGGACCTCCAGCGAGATTAGTTTGTGATCAGATCTCACCAGTGAGGGGTATACTTCCGGCGTTGAACATTGTGCTCCCATGTTCGTGATGATGAGATCAAGTATGTTTTCTCCTCTTGTGGGGATGGTGACTAGTTGTTCCATGGCATTTGAGTTTATGAATTCCAGGAACTTTTGGGCTAGAGTGTTTGGGCTTGAGTAGTGTTCTTTGCATACTCTCACCTTAGTAAACATCCTGTAGTGACAAGAACACTGTCTCTTTGGGAGTTACTTTGCAATATTCTTAAATCAAAACTACTTGCAGAAGACAATAATGTTAATCCATCCTGAATGCGACCAATACAACACTTCATTAAAATATCTATTAATCTACTAAGAAAACAGATTTCTGCCTCAAAGTAAGAAGTAATTAAAAACAGTTAATAACAACAACTCCCCCTCTTTGGTCTGACGTCCTGTGATTTGTAATGCTAGTCACTCTCCAAAAAAATATTTATGTTTGGGACTTCCTTATCAATTAAGGTAGATCACCATTAAAAATCAGCACTCCTTGAAGATGTGACAACAATGCAAACAGCACAACATAATTCTCCTGATAAGTACTGCAAAATATTCTATTTGCCATTTCCTATTTAACCAACTGTATATGGGCAGAAGCTGGAATACAGAGGTGAAGCAATCAGTACCTTTATTTGGCCAAGATGGGTTTTACAATCCACCTACTGGAGCTTCACCTTCAACAGGGTCAGGCAACAACTACTAAATAAACAAAACCCTATGTTTAATAAAATAAACAGATCTAATGTCACCAAGCAGGCAATAGTTAACATGGATGCAGATGCCACTCTATCCCTAATGGCTGATAGCCCCATAAAAAAAAAAAGTAAAACTGACAGTATCGTTCTCTCACAACACGCAACAAAAATGTGCAACAGGCAACTAGGACACAACTATGTTCTAGCTTCAATTGTTAAAACGTATACATTTACACAATTACAATAGTTTATATACATTTCTGTTCTAACCTGGCAGGGCATGCTGTGTTACATTTTTGCTCAGTACTTTACACCTTTACACACGCACTTCTGTATGAATCATATCAATATTCACAAATGACATAGAATTATTTACAAAATTCCAGATATCTGGGCTGTCAGTATTTCCTTCTGTGACAGCATATTTTCCCCTTTCTCCAATTTCATGCAAACTGAGTTAGTATACATAACAGATTTACATCGGGGTGTAGCGGCGGGGGGTTCCTCTTCAAACTACTTATTGTATTCTGTTTGCCATTTTTATAGACATTATTTTGGAGTGCAAGCATTTCTGCAATGTTTTTTGTTTGTACTGGAGGTTTTTTTTTTTAAACAGGCTTTCACCAAAAAATGATGAGAAATCTGGACATTCTGCAATAACCTATACAATTGAGAGGTATGGCCAAGTTTTGAACCCCCGACTGTAGATGTGAATGTCACAGAAAGAGTGCATGACTGTGCAAAACACTGTGTGCTCACAGAAGCAGTTAAGTTCCTCCTCATCGTCACATTTCTGCAGTGGGATTCAGGCCAGCAAGGGCCACCAAAGCAAAGTGACAGCCCAGTTTCTCATATTAATGGGGACGTAGTGGAAGAGAAGAAAAAAAAAAGAGAAAAGGGAATAACAGAGGAAACCCAGAGGGTCAACCATAAGCAATACATGGATGGTTACAAGGGTACCTTTTGTGGAAAAGGGTCTAATTTTTTATTAGAAAAAGATAGTAGCTGGGGAAAGTAGTGTGGAATGGGCTGTTGGAGAGGTAGACAGAGAGAGAAGGGAATGTTGTGGAGGTGCACAGTCAAACATAAAATGCAGATATAGATGGGCATGGTGATATTTATACAAGCAGTGGGATCATCAATAGGTAGAAACATACTAATAGAGAATGGCAGCTTGGTGATTGGAAGGACTGGATAACAAGGTACAGAGAGTGGCAAGTCAGGGTAACACAGGGATAGGGGACAGAACAGGATGCATGGCAGAAGGAACACTATCATAAATACATCAAACATTGGCAGTAACCACTAAACTCATAAGGAGGACCTTGGCATGCATGTTAGAGGCTCTTGCTCTGTCAGTGGCCACTAACATATGATGTCTGCTATAGCTGCTGCTATCACTTGCATTCTGCCATCCTGTAGACTGGCAATTCCTGGTGTTTAGGAGATCACTGCATCCCTGTACACCTGTGTTGTACATTTCCAAATCACTCTGCAATTTTCAGTGCCACTGTTTACATATTCCCTGTGCCTTGTTTGCATGTAGAACCTCATTTCCACACCATTATGCAGTAATTTGCATATCGTGCATGTCACACTATTTCCCCTAAAGGCCCTGCGCTACTTATGTCTCTGAATATCCTCTTGCTTGCACTTCACTGCTGTTCATGTTATTTTGTACAGCACTCACACTCCTACCTCCCTCTTACTTATACACACACAAACACACACACACACACACACACACACACACACACACACACACACACACACACACACACACACACACACACACACACACACACAAACCTACTTCTTAAATAAATGCATACACAACCCTACCTACTTCTTACATAAACGCATACACACCCCTACCTACTTCTTATATAAACGTATACACACCCCTACCTACTTCTTATATAAACAACACATATACACCTCTACTTACGTCTTACATCCACACACCCCTACCTACCTATCTACCTATTTCTTACACACACACCTCTTAAACACTTAAAACACACCTACCTCTCACTTGTATGTTAGTCCGTAGTCCAAACATCTTCTGAAATTTAAATTCCGCGTGGAAGATGAAAACGTAATCCATCGGTTGCACAGACAAAGAAGACGTAAACAAGTCTCAAACACCTGCTCCGTCTGTGTGGCTGTACATAAAGGGCATTCTTAAAGAAAAACTCCCTTAAAAAAAAAATGAAAATTAATCTCCCGGCCAAATAGTTCCAGGGGGGTGCAAGTGCACCCCCTTGCACCTGCTTGCGGGCACCCTTGGATATTCGTCTTCAGCAACAAAGGGGACACATCATATTAAGACAGAGAGAAAAACAAAAAAAAAATACACCTTACATACTGGCCTTACAACCTTGCTCTTACAAACTTCAAACATTGATAGACTAACATGTTTTGCATTAGCATAAGCTTTCAGAAGGATATTAGGTCTGAAAACTGCAATGTTTGCCTTTTTTTTGAATTCCATCCTCCTTGACTTACCAATGACCTGCTACCTAGCTCAGAGCCATGTTAAAAGTCATTTGAAGCCATACCTCTCAACCTCTTAGCACAAGAAACCTGGACAAGACCTGACATAATGGAGGGACAAAGGCTCACAATTCAGGACAGATTTTAAATATTGTAAATCATTATATGCCTAGCCAATTGTGACACTCCACCACTGACCTAGTAATCAAGGAGCCTCAATCCTCACCACTGGCAACAGTGGGGAATGTACACACTGGGAGGATGACAAGTACAAACACAGTAAAGTGCAATTTTCCTTAAGAGCACACAGAGACCACAGCCAGTCTGGGGCTGGTTTCTTTCTCTTTCTCTAGATCCCCAGTAAGACTCCCCACTGGCAGAGCTATAGGGTTGAGTTCTCAGCTGAGTGGCCAAACCAAGACCTCCAGCACCCTCTCTGTCCAACCAGTGCTTCATGTCCCTACCCATGTGGCTGACACACACGCACACTTTGAGGTTTGATTTATACCCACATACACACACCTGGGAAAGGCTGGCACAAGGTTACTAGCTATGCCTCATTCTGCCCAGGCTATAAGGTAGTTTTCACTGCCACCAACCACTACTTATCAGCTACATTAAGGCCCTTAACAAAGGTTGTCCAGTATTACTGTGCAATATTACTATTAATCCAAATGGTAGTTTGAGCAAGAGCAAGGCTATTAGGAGTTACCCACAGTGTCACCAAATATATATATGCAAGTACTCTATGATGTTAAATATCTCTAGACAGACCAGCCAAAATTGAAAGGTTTAAATATATTTAATAATAATACAAAAACAAGACAATACTAAATATGTATTCACAGTGACTTCAGAGTTCAAAATCACAGGAAATATTTAAAACAACATTGCAGGACAGTCTCAAATAAATAACGAAAAACATCTAAATTAAGCTCAGCTATATTCCTGACTATATCTAAAAGAAATTATTGTACCCTAGAAACTTACTATTACATCAAGGCAAGTGTGGTGAATGGATCTTTTAGCTGATGTCAGGTCAAAGATGGATACAGAATGCCCAGTCACTCTCTTAGAGAGTTCTTAAATTAATATCAAATATCCTGGGATACCTGCAGCATGACATCACTTTTTGTCACCTGACTTCAGTTCCAAGGCTCAAAAACATCCATTGCTAGAAACTGCTAACATTTAGCAACTCCCTGTGAAAATACATAACCTTCAGGTGTTTGCATATCCTAGAAGTCATAAAACAATAAAACACTTCTACATCTCAAGCATAGTAATTATCTCTCTTTCAAGGCAACACAGAGAGTCCCCTAGTGTAGACATCCTGTCTCCTGTTGACTGAAACTGAAAGATAACATCTCTTGTTTATGGCCCATCAATAAAGTTCTTCAGTCTCAACTAATCTTAAGTTTTGCAAGTTAATCTCCTGTTAAAATACATACATCTAAACAATTACAATACTGTATAAAAATATCTCTTCAGCACATACAATATGACATACAGTTCTAATCTAGTGGTAACACAAGCAATTGCATCCTGCTGGTATTCAAAAATGACATATAACTATTTACAAAATTCCAGATAGCTGTCTGGCAGTATTTCCTTCTGTCACACTTCTATATAAATCATATTAATACTCAAATGACATCTAATTATTTACAAAATTTCAGATAACTGAGCTGGCAATATTTCATTTTGTGACACCGATTACCACAGGCCAGATTCAAACACTGAATGTTGTATTTGTGAGGTTAAAGCCTTAACCATTATACCAACCCTCCCCCTCTTATAAATTTAGAAAGTTGATAGAATAACAATAATTGTGTTAGTATGCATGCTTCGGAAGAATATGAAATCTGAAACTCAAATGTATGTCATTACTTAATATCTTCGATCCTCAGATCATCCAAGTGACTTGCCAGAAAACTACAGGCTTTATTTGAAACAGACCTAAAGTATGTAGTAAAACCAGGCCATTTGGCAAAATGTGAGCAGTTAAACAGCGGTGGATAACAGTCCGAGTGTGCAGGAACTGCAGGTGGCCACTCCAACCATTAACACAAGCATGCTGCTGCAACTAATGGCTCCAACCCCTACCACGCATGCGTGGAATGTAGCCATTACCTAAAGGAGCCTGAAGCCTGCAAAAAGGTTTACAGCTCACTACACCACTCCCAGTCACCAGAACACAACAGGATGAGACCACCACCACCAATACAAATGTAGCCCAGATGAAGCAGCCCCCAAAACAAATTCACTCTGCCTTCAAAATACCACATCAATGGACTTGCAGTCTCTCAAGAGACAAAAATTACTCTCTTGCACAGCAATTCACCAGCAAGATATACAGCTTGCATAAACTCATCATAGGCAGCTGAACACAAGAGCAATACATCCAAACCCATCAGCAAAGTAATATTTCCATACAATATCACCATCCCTTTACTGCATCCCCATGCCCACAGGGGCAACCAAAAATGTTCACAGACTCCTGTTGGTAGCTTGTTCTCTCTCCAAGACCTTCAAAGCCAAACCACTGTAGCCTTATGCCCCCCGTTACACCAACAATTGCTCACAGATTCTTAGGTTCATAGGTTCATAGGCGTTTATTAGACTAACAACCAAAGGGCCTTTTTAAGCCTAGCCATGCATCCCAAATCTCTAACAAGTTCTGATACCCTTGATAAGTATAAGCATGGGCTTGGGAAATAAATCATTTACAGGTTACCTGTTTGCATCAGAGACATAGGTGCCAATCCAGGGATGAATTTCCAGTTTCCCATCCAATTGTCCAAGCTGCACTTGAATTGGATTAGGGAGGAACTCTGCTTCACATGGATGGGGAGCCTGTTTCATAGACTGGGTAGTCTCTGGGATACATACCTATCTCTCCAAAAGGTCCTATTTATATCACAGGCAAGGTTTAAGTATTTAGAACTGGTAATTCTGGTACTGTTTATTTTGTGGATAGGCAGGAGGTCCATCAGAGTGGGGTCTGACAATGTCCTGTATACCAGGCATAGATCTCCTCTCAAAATCCTGTAGGAGACAGAATACAGGGATAGGGCCTTGAGGCAGTCTGCATAAGACATATTACATATGCCCTGTATTCTTTTAGTGAGTAACCTCTGTGGACGTTTTAGTTGTTGGATATGCCTGGTTAGGTACATACCATAGGGAGCATTGTACTTAATGATAGGTCTGAGGAATGCCAAATACAGCAGAACAATGACTTCCTTGGACTTAGATGCCACACCTTTGTTTATACGTTGCACAACATAGAATGATTTCCTCACCACTGTTGACACATGATGATCATAGGCTAGATTACTATCTATGTGTGTCCCTAAGTTCCTGACTACTGGGTCAACTATAAGGGGTGTGTTGTCAATATGACAGTTACCACAGATGGATGACTTCCCAAAGGATGCTATTATGCATTTCTTGGCATGTAGTTTTAGTCCATGACTCTGACACCATTTGTTTGTCTATGTCAGCCCCTGCTGGAAAACATTTGTGTCAGTGTGAGATTCAATGACAGCTCCTAATTTGCAATCATCTGCAAATTTAGTCAGCCAGAGACCACTGACATTGGCCTTGACTTCTGAGAAGTAAATGCCAAAAAGGAGTGGTCCAAGGACACATCCCTGAGGGACTCCACTTGTGACTGGCCTCTTTGTAGAGGTGGACTCTCCAATTCTAATTTCCTGGGTCCTGTCTGTCAGCCAGTTGGCTATCCACCGGGTGACATATGGGTTTGTACCTAACCTCTTGAGTTTGTCAACAATGCCTGAGTGGGGTATTTTGTCAAATGTCTTGGCCAAGTCAGGGTAGGCAGTGTGAATGATTTTGCCCTCATCTATTGCTTTGGTGACCTTCTCAATGAAGTCCACCAGGCTGAGTAGGCATGATCTGCACTTGACGAAACCAAACTGGTTTGGGTCCAGTGTCTGGAGGTTTACTATATCTCTACTGATCATCTCCATGATAATGCTTTCCATGGCTTTACTTATAAGACTAGTGAGACTTATGGGTCTGTAGTTTCCAGGGTCTGTAGATGGCCCACCTTTTGTGCAGAGGGATGACTGTTGCCTTTCTCCATTCATGAGGCACAAAGCCTGTTTGGAGGCTACAGTTAAATAGTAATTCCAGAGGTCCTGATAGGTTATGTTTCATGCTATTTAGAAGGCATCCTGGGATATTGTCTGGGCCCATTGATGCAATGCTCTTGGTCTAAGAGTAAGAGAAAGAATTAAGGACCTGTTCCCTAGTGATAGTACTGGGAGTTATATTTGATGATATTTCCTGAGGGAAGATTGAGGGGGAGAGAGGAGTAAAGTTGGAGTTAATTTATCAGCTAGGAGGTTTGCTATATCTTCTGGCTCAGTATAGGTGACTCCATTTACAATGAGCTCTGGACACAATTGTGTATTGCCTTTGAGGTTGTGGACATACCTAAAGAATGCTTTGTGATTGTCCTTGGCCTGGGAGGCCAAACTTACCTAAAATTTGGCTTTGGCAGACTTTATTTGTCCTCTGAGATGTTTGGTTAGTTCAATGAGAATGCTTTTATCCTGTTGGGTGCTGTACCTCCTAATTTTTGCCATGATTTTCTTCCTCCTGTTATACATCCGATTTATTTTATAATTCCACCAGGATGGCTTGTTTTTTGAGTTAGTTCTGTACTTCTTCCTGATGGGTACCTCTGTCTCTATGCAGCTATTAACATGCTTGTACAGGGTTTCTGTGAACAAGTCTGCATAGGCAGAAGTGTTCTCAGGGTTTATAGGGGCTTGAAATGTTGCCAGATTCTCACTTAATAGCAGGAGGTTAGCCTTAGAATAGTTCCTGATTTAGCTGGGGGTCCAGGCTTTATTTTTACTTCAAAGGCGCCATTTTGTGGTTTGACCTTACCAGGGAAGGCATTACAGTAGGGGGTGTGCAGCACTCTCCCATATTAGACAGGACCAGATCTAGTATGGTTGCATCCCTGGTTGGTGTATTGACTATCTGGTCCAGGGAGTTTGTGTTTGCAAAATCCAGGAATCTCTGTGCATGTACATTTGATGTTGTATAGGATTCCCAGTTAACAGTGGGGTAATTAAAGTCATCTATGAATATGGTATTGGGTCGGATGGTTACTGTATCTAATAAGTTTAAATACATGGTATGGGATTCATGGGTCATAGAGGGGGACCTATAGCTTGCAAGGAAGTGGTACTGGATTTTACTTGTGGTGATTTGAACATGGAACAGCTCAAGTGTATTGTCCTGTTTGACCATTCTTGAAGTATATTTATTTTTGATGTAAATACCTCTACCTTTAATCCCCACCTGTGAAGTAGCTGCTCTAAATGTGTGGAAGGCATTGTAACCTTGCACTGTTGGTGTGCTGTCCTCAGCTTTAAACCATGTCTCAGAGACTGCACAGACATCAGCATTCTCTAGGGTAAAGAGAGCTTCCAGGGAGGGATTTTTTTTGTTAAGGTTCCTAGCATTGAGCAGTAATACATTTAGATTTTCTTGGTTTTGATTTGCTATGTCAGAAGTACTTTCAGTTTGGCATTGCCTAAAAAAGGCACTATGGGGGAAGACAATGTTTTAGCTAATATTTGAAAGCTTAGAGGGGAGAGGATTAGACCATTCCTGGCAAAGCAGCATGGTCTGTTCACCATCTCTTTCCATGCTGACAAATATTGCACCCCCTTAGAATGACAGCAGAAACTAAGCCAATTATTAAAGTCAATCATTTTTTGTTCATATTGTGGCATCATCCTTGGAGAAGGTAAAATGCTGCTCACTGCTAGGCTCATACCAGCCTGAGACACATATTCCCAGAGCTCTGTGATGTCTCTCTTTATGTAGTCTAGGGAGGTACATCTCAGGTAATTTACTCCCACATGGACTATGACTGAGTAATATTGGTAACTGCGATCCAATGACCTGAGTGCATGCATAATGTGGTAGATCCTAGCCCCTGATAAGCAACTGACTGTAACTTTTGCTTTACTCAGCCTGTTGAGAGGGACATCAGTGTGTTTCACAATGGAGTCTCCAGTGACTAGAATGTTGGATTGTGTGGTGACTCGCCGTATGGGTTTAGAAGAAGAGGCTCCATGAGATTTAACTCTATGTGTCGATGTGGGTGTTGTTTTCAAAGAGTGCGTTTGGGGCTGCTTTAAACATTATTATCATAAACTTGCTGTAGCACATCTTAGTATCCACAAGGCTGCGAGCAACCAAACTGCTCCACCAATGACTATCTTAATGGAAAATCAGTCAACAAAATTACTTCTAGTCGGATATTACAGCCAATGATACTCAACCACCAAATGACACCACTACTGACTCCACAAAGGGGACTGATGAACCCATAGACCCAAACAGGTATATATATATATATATATATATATATATATATATATATATATATATATATATATATATACACACACACACACACACACACACACACACACACACACACACACACACACATATAGATATTAAAGTGACATCCATTATCCTCCTCCTTGCACACCACCACCATCTAAGACCTACCTGTCCACTGAATTACCTACACATAGTCTTGGATGTAAGCTAGCAAAATTGCAAATTCACACCAAAATGTCCACACATAAGATTTCATAACAAAATGCTTCTTCAAATATTGGAAGCAGAACACAATGGAACATCACATTAAATGACTGCTTGATTCAGCTCTCGGTCACATGATGACTTCGGTTATTGTTTTAAAGACCTTAGTATCAATACTGGTTTATATTATTCATTCTATGGATCTCTGACACAAAAATACATTGTCATTGATCATGTATAAAGCAGCTACTGGAACTATACCAGAAATATTACCAGTTGTTTGCTAGTAATTATGAAGATATGTAATATTTATATATAGATGGTGATGAAGAAAATTGCCATTGATATTTGCAATATAAGTTGTACATATTGATGGATATTCAGTAATATTTATATTGTTTCTTACACAAATACACAGGATTTTTCATATTTCTGTAAATATCTCAACAAGCTGCTGTCATGTGAAACTCAAGGGTTGCTGAACAAAAGTACATGACACTACATATCTAGGTTGTGCATTTTCCAATATTTGAAAAGTTGTTTGTGAAACCTTAGAGAAAACTATTACAGTGTTGTTATAAATGATACTTTGACTATTGTCACTGTAAAGAAGATGTTTTACTGGTAACATTTGCTGTCTGTACCTTTTTTATATTTACTGTTTATAAGAATGTTTTGCTTATGCCTTTTAACTCATTTTTTGGAAAATGCCAATTATGTGTGCATGTTGCAACAGGTGTGATTTTCCACATCTCAAAAGTACTGAGTTAAAATATTGCATCATCACTGACTGATCTACATGATTTATTATTGCCGTAACCTACACCTGTTTAACTTTCAAAGTGCTCATAACTGTTTTCTTGTTACTGAAAGTGCTTATGTGATTCTAAGTGAAGCAATTGTTTTGCAAGCATTCAGATTATTTGCTCAGAAATGTTTTGAACTGCTATTTGTGATATCCTTGTCACAGTCATTCTCGCTACCAGTCATGATAACATTACAAACATAAATACTGCTTGATTTAAAAAAGTATTGTGTAAAATCTTACCATAACTTTAGCTGTCCTTCTCTTCTATATGTCACTGTATTCCTAACATAAGGGAGTCTGCCTCCGGTGGATTCACGTACGTCTGGCCATTTTAGAAAAAGATTGATGCTACTGTGCAGCTATGTGCAATGTCCCACATCTCTCTGCGAACATCAGCCATAAACAGACATCGGGTACAAAACAGACATCAGGATGCATCTAACTCAGAACTGAAAGTCGCCGGGACTGGTGACTATGGAGAGGGTACTCAGGAGTCAGGCAAGTGTCAGGGGGAAGGCAGGGTGGGAGCAGCAGCATATAGAAGAGAAGGACATCTAAGGTTATGGTAAGATTTTATGCAGCAACACTATGCCCTTCTATTCATATGCTGCTGTATTCATAACACAAGGCAGAGTGCAAAAGCTCCTGTTATTAAGAATTGGGTGGGGGAACAGAAGCATTTTCCACAAAGCCATGGAGGATGGCTCTGACAAATCCTGCTCTTGACCTAGAAATGATGTCCAACTATATTGTTTGGTGAAGGTATGGACAGATGACAATGCAGCTGCTTCTAAAATGGCAGCTGTATCCAGACCCTTAAAGAAGGCACCAGAGGAGGACACCGCTGTAGTGGAATGTGCCTTTACTGAGAATGGAAGCCTTCTGCCATGGGCTGTGTAGCAAAAGGAGGTAATTTTAGAAATTCAAGAGGATATGGTTTGCTTGGAAACAGGATGTCCCAGGGCTCTTGGGTGGTAGGAGACAAAGAGCCTGTCCGATTTACAGATGGATTTGGTTTTGGCCAAATAGTATCTGAGTTGTCTATGTACATCCAAGGAGTGCAGGATCCTTTCAGCAGGGTTTTGAAGAGAAGGGAAGAAGGTAGGAAGGTTGATAGCCTGATTCAAGGAGAGTTCATTAACAACTTTGACATGAAGGATGGGTTAGTATGTAAACAAACCCTGTCCTTGTGGAAAACTGTAAAAGGATGCCAGGCCATGAGAGTTTGCAGTTCAGAGACCCTTCTGGCTGAAGTAAAGGTGTCAGAAAGGAATCAATGCCCTACCACCCACAATGTAAGGTTCAGAGTGGACAGTTGGGGGTGTACAAGTGTTCCCTTCTCCTGTGTGAGTAGGTCCATCCAGTGGGGTAACATGTGGTGACTGCCCTTGGCTAGATGATATAGAAAGGGGAACCAGTGCTGCCTTGGCCAATAGGGGGTCACCAACAAGAGTTTCAGTTGTTGTCTCTGAATTTTCAGCAGAACTGTTTCTATGAGTGGGAAGGGGGGAATGCATAAGTGAACATCCCCTTCCAAGGGAAGGAAAGAGCATCCACTCTCCATGCTTCAGGATGAGGTATCCTGGAACAGAAGGTTGTGAGTTGTCTGTTCATGGGGAAGCAAAAAGATCCACATCCAGAATACCCTATTGATGGACCAGGTCCAGGAACACATCCCTGTTCAGCATACATTTGTGGGAGTGAGTCATAGTCCTTCTTAGAGTATCTGCCATCACATTCTCTGCAGAGGGTATGTAGATGGCTAGAAGGTTGACTTGTCTGTCTGGTGTGATTTCTCTTGACTGCAGAGCCAATCTGTACAGGAGGTAGGACCTTGTTCCCCCTGTTTGTTGATGTACCACATCACAGTGGTGTTGTTTGTGTCCCATCTCAGCATGCCTGGCAGGATACAATCTTTGAAAATTTGTAGGACTAATATCAAGGCTCTCATCTCCTTGATATTGATGTGTTCCCTGTGCTGATTCAGGGTCCACAAGTTTTTCACTCTCCATATTCCAAAGGTTGCTCCCCAATCTGTGTCTGAAGCATCTGCAAACAGGTCCTGATTGGGGGTAGTGGTTGTAGGGGCAGGCCTGATTGGCATTTACCTGGGCTACCCACCAATTCAGTTCCTTGGATAGGCGTGGTAGCAGGGGAACCATGAACTCCAGGGGGTGTAAGTGTTGTTTCCAGACTGTTCTCAAATACCATTGGAATTTCCTCATGTGAAGCTTTGCTAAGGGTACCATGGGGATGGTGGAAGCCATGAATCCCAGGAGCCTGAGAAGCTCCCTGGCCAGCAGGGACTTGAGAGGGAGGATCTCCTTGAAATAAGAAGTCAGAGACAAAATCTTGTCTGGGGGAAGGCAAGCCATCATTTTTTCCATTGAGCTCCTGAATCCCAAGAGCACATGATCCTGTGAAGGAGTTAGGGATGATTTTTGGATGTTTAAGGTGAACCCCAGACTTTTTCAGGAGGGAAATAGTGAAGTCTAGGTGTTGTAAGACAAATTGAAATGATGGGCCCTGGATCAGGATGTCGTCCAGATAGGCAAAGAGTTGGATCCCCTGTGTTCTGGAAAAGGCAACGACAGGGGCTAGGCACTTTGTGAACACTCTTGGGGCTGTAGAGAGACCAAATGTTAAAGCAAAGAACTAAAAATGTGCAGAACCCACTGAAAAACAAAGGAATTTCCTGAAAAGTTGATGGATCGGGATATGCAGTAGGCACCCTTTATGTCTAAGGACACCAAGAAGGCCTGAGGAAGGTTAAGGGGAAGAAGAGTTGGTAGCATGAGCATCCGAAAGGAGGGGACCTTGAGGAAGGTGTTGAGATGGGACAAATCCGAGATTGGTCTCCAGGGGCCTTTTTTCCTGGGGACCAGGAACATCCTGGAATAAAATCCCTTTCCTCTTAGTTGAAGTGGTACCTCTTGAATTGGGCCCTGAGAGAGGAGGCCCTACAGAACTGTAGGAAAGTGCCATTTGGTCTTGCTGGGGTTGTGGGATGCCTTTGAAGGTGGATCTGGTCTCCCACACCATGCGATATCCTTGTTTTATAATTGAGAGGACCCAAGAGTCCTGGGTTATCTGTTTCCAAGCTGGGTAGGATAGGGGGAGATGCATGGAAATGTGGTGTCTGGATACAATGGCTGGTAGTCACAGACTACCAGGTTTACCCTGAAAGGGCTGTTTTGGAATAGGGGTAGAGGAAGCAGACCTGGAAGAGGTCTGTTTCCTGGGATTGTTTTTCCCTTTGGGTGGCAATAGTCTGGTAGACCTCCACACAAAGGAGTTTTTGGCTGGATATTTCCTTTGAAAGCAGGGAACCTGGAAGAGAAAAATGTGTTTGAGCTCTTGGAGCTTCTTACCCTTCTCCTGAAGGGCCTTAAAGAGTTCTGCTGCTGCTGTACTAAATAAGGCCTTGTTGTCTAATGGAGCATCCATGAGTTTAGACTTACAGTAATGTCATCAGGAAGAGGCTGAAGCTTAAGCCAAAAATATCTCCTGATAACAGATACTCAGGCTGCAGGTCAAGATGAAGCCTCTATTGCATCACAACTGCACTTAACAGAGTGCTTAGTTACTTGAGTGCAAGAATTAAAAGACTAGAGATTTTAGGTTTGGCTGGGGAATCAGGCAGGTCACCCAATTGCTTAACAGCATCTGAAAGAAGGGCCAGCGAATACTTGGCCATGTGTGTTCGGTAGCTAATGGGTCTCACTGCCAAGGTGGCAGATGTATAGACTTTTTTGCCAAAGTACTCCATTAATTTGCTGTCCTTGTCAGAAGGAAGGAGATAGGTGGAAGGAAGTACTTTGGAAGTTTTATCTGCAGATACAGAGAAGGTGGAAGGGTCTGCAGGTGGAGCCTTGAAGAGAAATTTAGTATCTTTCCGGACTTTGCAAAACCTAACAAAAAACAAGGCAGATGGCTCAAAATCTTGTAAACAGTAATAAAAATAAAAAAGCAAGCCACCAAGGTAGTATTTGCATGAAACACTAGTTTATTTAACATTAAATGCTGTCAAAGTAATACCAACTAAGCGCTTTTGCCAAGAAAACATGAATTGGCTTCATCAGAGTCACTCAATTACGATGCAGCTTCCTTTATATACCCTAATTAATTAAGCAACTGTTCATAATTTTGCTTGCATCAATGAAATTACTAGTGTTTCATGCAAATACTGCCTTGGTGGCTCACTTTTTTATTTTTATTACTGTTTACTTTGTAAAACCTGTCTGGATGCTTAGGAGCAGGGGATTGAGAATCTGGGTTTTTAGAGGCAGCCAGGAAAGCATCCAGGAAGGCATGATGCACTAGAGGGATTGCAGACGGGTTAGGAGACTCTAATTGTAAGAGGTCATAATACCTCTTTTGAGTCTCAGTGACTTGGCTGCAGTCCCACTTGAAAAAGTTCTTCATCTGTACAGTAGTCTCTCCAAAGGTGATGTCTTCCCCTGGGGATTCAGTACCATTAGAATAGTCCTCTGTTGAAGCATACCCCAGAGGGGATGCAATTTGTGAAGTGTAAGTAAGGAACTCATCCCATAATGAGTCTTCTTTCTTCAGAGGATATGACAGTAAGCAGTTTACAATTAGGGGTAGACACTGAAGGGGCCTAGGTCAGAGTGGAGGCCTGGCATAAGGCAAGAAAAGACGTTCAGTAGGCCTTTGGTGAAGGCCTGCTATTCAGGCACCTGGTCTGAAGGTGCAGAAACCAGAGAATGAGCAATATGCTTAGTCTTTTCCTTCTTCTTTTTGTGGCCGTCTGACACAGAAGAATCAGAGATGTGGTGCAGGGCTGGTGGGCTGGGTGGCACTCCACAATCCGAACTTAGTAACCCAAAAAAAAAAAACACTTCACAAAATGTAAAGCACACTGGACATGAAAGCTGAATTCCAGACTCTTTATTCCATAGGTTAAGCGCTATCATTGTTTAATTGTTCAATTATATATGTGTTAAGGTGTATATATAAGGGTTGAGATTTTGTCATCAGTTGTTCTGAAGAATTTCAACAGAAGTTGGATGAAAGTGCTTAACCTGTGGAATAAAGAGTTTGGAATTCAGCTTTTGTGTCCAGGGTGCTTTACATTTTGTGAAGTGGCACTCCACAATGTCCGAAGCAACATCCTCGCATACAATAATTTGGGAAACCCCACGCAGGCCCTCAGAAATTATAAGCATAGGTTCCTCCCCAGTGCCCGAGTTCGATGCCTTGCCACTCCCTGTGGGACATGCCAATGGCTTCTTTGATGGCCTGATCCTGGATACCCACAAAAGGAAGATCTGCAGATTGTGACTTAGACTCTGGGTCTTCACTGGCCTTGAGAGGTACGGCCAGAATAGAGGGCTCAGCCATAGGATCAGGCCCCAATTTTCTGGCCTTTTTAATGGGAAACTCATCCGAGGGACCCAGTGTCAGATCCATGTCTTTGGTTAGACGTTTCAAGCATTGATTCTCTAAGTACAGCTTTAATGCAGCGAGACAACTGCTAAAGGTTTTGGGGACAAGAAATGTGGTTGTGGTCTTGGCCTAAGCAAAACAGGCAGAGCTCATCGAGTCTTTATGTGGAATCTGCCTTCCACACTGAAACATGCCCTTTCTACCTGACATGAAATCCAAAACAGAGCAGCAAACAATAATCAAAAACTCCTGTGGGGTAATTATCAGAAACAGCACAAAGTCACTTTAGCAAGCGAGTGAAGACCAGAGCTGGCGGTCACGCATGCGGCAGAAAAGTTCTGAGTTAGATGCGTGCTGACGTCAGTTTTGTACCAGATGTCTGTTTATGGCCGACGTTTGCAGAGAGACGTGGGACATTGCATGTACCCGCACAGTAGCATCAGTCTTTTGTAAAACGGCTGGATGTATGTGAGTCCACTGGAGGCAGACTCCATTATGTTAGGAATACAGCAGCATATGAATAGAAAGAGATCATTTGGGATATCTCCTGCATGAATGTATGATCTCTTCTGTGTCTTTAACCAAGCTTGTCACAGGCCCTGCAGCAAAATTATTTGGCTGATTAACTGTATTTTTAAAGACTATTTGGAGTATAAATGTGCTTTTTTTTGTTTATGGTCACACTTAGGGAAAAGTTAATTAATTTCTTTCAGCTTATTGCCTGAGTATGCCATAAAAGTGCATGTAGATTTACACATACCACAAGACAGCATTAGTGCTTTACGCAGGGATTTAATTTTAATTCTCTGGTTTTAACTGTATTACACCTTGTGTCTGTATCAAATGTGAAATACTTTTGCCTTGAATATTCAGACTGTATGGTTGCATGAATTGTTAAGCTCTGATTACACCTCTACTGCACCTGCAAACATTTCAGGTTCTGTTTGCTTATTAGATTCAATAGGTTCATAGGTTCATAGGTAGGTACTAGGATATCTGCCTGAAGGCATTTATAAGCCTAGCCAGAATGTGTTGGCTTTCACCACCCCCTTAGATTAGTTCCCTGTGCCTCTATCCAGCAGAGCCACTGAAGTGATCCTCGAGGAAAAGTTTCTGTTTCCCATCCACTCGTCAAGGTTTCTCTTGAAGAGTGTTAGTAGGCACTCTGCTTAATGTAGATTGGAATCTTGTTCCAAAGCATGTGAAATCTCTGGGACAGGAATCTATCCCTCCAGCACATCCTATTTATTGTTGTGGTGAGGTTTAGATCCCTAGAGCGTGTGGCTCGAGGGGATATGGTTTTCTTTAGGTGGAGCATGTCCATCAATTCTGGGTTGGACATGGCTTTGTATGTCATGCAGAGATCACCTCTGAGTAGGTGGTATGCAACCGAGTACAGCTGGAGTTTCTTCAATCGAGCTGCATAGGGCATCTGTTTGAGGCCAGTGATCCTCTTGGTGAAGTACTTCTGTGGTCTTTCCAGCTGTTGCAGGTGTCTTGTAAGGTACATCCCAAATGGGTTGTTGTACTCTATGATGGGTCTGATGAGTGATGAGTAGAGGGGTACAATGACCTCTTTTGATCTGGATGCGAACCCTTTTGTGATTAGGTGGGCCACATAGAAGGATTTTTGAACCACTTTGGCAGTGTGATTATCAAAGGAGAGATTACTATCTACTTGAGTCCCCAGATCCCTTATTCTGTCTTCCGTATTTAGGGGACTACCACCTATGTGGTAGTTTATGGGTACTTTGTTTTCTCCAAAGGGGATGACTATGCACTTTTTGGCATTTAGCTTGAGGCCATGATTTTGACACCAGGTATCCGTCTCAGTGAGACCCTTCTGGAGGATGTCTGTGTCAGCCAGAGAGTCAATTATAGCCCCTAGTTTGCAGTTGTCTGTGAACTTGGTCAGCCATAGTCCTCCTGTGTTTGCCTGTACCTCTGAAAAGTATATGCCGAACAGGAGGGGTCCTAGGACCGAGCCCTGGGGAATGCCACTTGTAACCCGTTTAGAGGCGGACCTAGCTCCCGCAACTCTCACCATGTGGGTTCTGTCCATGAGCCAGTTGGCAACCCATCTTGTGACATGGGGTTTATGTTCAGGCTGGTGAGCTTGTCTATAATACCAGAATGGGGAATGGTGTCGAAGGCCTTTGTAAGGTCTAGGTAGGCTGGGTGTACCATCTTTTCCCTCATCTATAGCCTTGGCAGCTGTCTCAATGAAGTCCACCAGGTTTAGGAGGCATGATCTGCCCTTAACAAAGCCGAACTGGGTAGGGTCCAAGGTTTGGAGGTTCCCAATGTCTCTATTAATGAGTTCCATGATGATGCACTCCATAGCCTTACAGACCAAGCTAGTCAGGCTTATAGGGCGATAGTTCCCGTGGTCTGTTGTGGCTCCAATTTTGTGTAGCGGAATAACCGTTGCTGTGCGCCACTCTATGAGTATGTAGCCTGTGGAGAGGCTGAGTTTGAACAGTGTGTTTAGGTGAGGGGTTAGTTCATCTTTGAGCTCATGTAGGACGTAGCCTGGGACACCATCCGGTCTCATTGATGCTGTGTTTTTGGCTTTGGAGAGGTCTCTTTTAACCTGAGTGTCTGTGATTTCAGTGGCTCTACATTCTTCTGGTATGGTTTTGGGCCCTTTTGGGGTGAAAGATGGGTGAAGTGTGCACTGAACCTGTCTGCCAGGATGTTGGTGATATCAGTCGGTTCAGTGTATTTTGTGCCATTCTGCAATAACTCTGAGCAGATCTGAGTATTGCCACTTAGATTCTTGACATAGCTAAAGAATGCCTTGTGGTTATCTTTGGAGTCCTTGGCAATTTTTCTTTCGAAGCTAGCCTTAGATGATTTTATGAAGGATCATAGTTTCTTGCTGATACTGATCAGGGATGTCTTCTCTTCTTGGGATTTTACTCTTTTCTGTACTAGTTTCCTCCTTCTGTTGTATAGCTTGTTTATGGCAGGGGTCCACCAGACTGGTTTCCTTTTCTTGGAGGAGTGAGTCTTGGTTTTGCTTGGGATAGCAAGATCCATGCATTCTTGTAGGTACCCGTAGAATGCATTAGTAAAGGATTTTGCAGCTTGGACAATGTTATCCTTTAGCATGGGGGTTTTGAAAGTTTCTGCCTCGGTCTTAAGTAACGTGAAGTTTGCTTTTGAAAAGTTTTTCACGGTGGTTTCCTTGTCCGGAGGTGGGGCGGAATGTGGATATCCAGAGTGATTTGTTTATGGTCAGATCTAACCAGCGAGGGGTTGACCTCTGGTGTGGAACACCGTCGCCCATGTTGGTGATAACCAGGTCAATATGTTGTCACCTCTGGTGGGAGTGTTGACCAGTTGATCCAGGGCATTTGAGTTTATAAATTCTAGGAAATGTTGGGCAAGGGAGTTAGTACTTGAGTAATTTTCCCAGTTAATGTTTGGGTAATTGAAATCACCCAATATTAGGGTGTTTGGTAGGACCTTTATGTTTCCCAGTGTTTCCAGAAATGCGGAATGGGGGTCCTGGGGCATGGTGGGTGATCTGTAGCAAGCTACAATTTGAATTGCAGTTTTGCTTGTTGTTAGTTGCACGTGGATGATTTCTGAAGCATCATGCTGTACCACTAACCTGGAGGTGTGGGTATCCTTGATGAATATGGATACGCCCCCGCCTTTTGTATTTCGGTTCAGGTACTGTGGCTGAAATGTATGGTATGAGTTGTAGCCTGGTAGTGCTGGGGTGCTGTCTGGAGCCTTAAACCAGGTTTCTGCTACTGCACATATATCGATTTTTTCAATACTGAGGAGTGCCTCGAGTGCATGCATTTTGAGGTTTAGACTTCTGGCATTGAGTAGCATTACCCTCAGTTTTTTGTTACTTGTGCGGCGGTGGGTTTGTTGAGCCTTGCCTAAAAAAGGCACTATGGGGATGGCAAGAGCCTTGGCCAGTATTCGAAAGCCTAAGGGTGACAGGTGCAAGCCATCTCTAGCGAAGCAGCATGGCTTATCGACCATGTCATCCCAGGTGAACAGACACTGGATCCCCTTTGAACGACACCAGAAACTTAGCCAGTGGTTGAAATTGATAATTTTTTTTTATACCGTGCTATCATTCTTGGTGAGGGCAGGATGCTACTCAGGGTCAGGGTCATCCTTTAAATATGTAAATATTTTAATTGACTATTTTTGTACTCACTACTGACCTCCCAGAGAAGCTACAATCTGGTTATGAGCTTTGTATTCATTTTTGCCATGCTTGTAACCACATTTCATGCATAGAGCTTTATTGCTAAACATATGTTTATTTCTTGATACTTTCTGGGATTACAGTATGGCCTTATTTGTATTTTTATTATGTTTAAAAGCAGTTAATTTTATTTTCTTCAATATTAGTTTATGCCTTTATTTTATACATTGACAACTTTTCACAAATCCCTTTTAATTGTATGGTCATAACATCATTTGACTGCAGGGATCCACTGCTGTTTCTAGTGTTAAATTGGACTCGTCAGCAGTCTGCCCTTGACTTGATTATCTATGATGCCATAGACAATTCTCTCTCTCTCTCTCTCTCTTTCTCTCTTATCAGTGAATCATGCAATTCACTTCACTCATATTTCCTCCTTCTGTTTTTGAGCCAAGTTTCACATGCAACCATAGTTTCTTGAGTATCTTATATTTTGGTAAGGATTACATGTCTTAAATATGGAAGTGTTTTCCAATATGTCTGAAATTTACCTCTCATTGCTATCAAGTTATCTTTTTTTACCCATCTTCGAAGCTAAAAGTATTAAACACCTTAATGGCTTCCTCATGTAAGATCTTCCATACTGGAATTTCCAGCTGCACCCTGGACTTTATTCATTTTCTTGCAATTCCACTTGCAGTGAGACTGTTGAATCCAGATCTTAATTTTCATGCCATTTACCATACAACTTCAGAGACACTGGTGGTTTTAATGCAGACATGCTAAACTAAAATGATGGGAATATCTTGCTAACAAAAACTGAAAGGTATTAGCGACTTATACTTTTTCCTTGTGAAATATGACAATGTGATTACAATGCCATTGTTATTACATTCTGAGAACAAGAAACAAAATGCAAAAATGTTATTTTTACTGCTGTGATAACAGGTATTTTAACATTACTTGTGGTGAAAAATGAAATTCAATAATCATTTAGTGAAATTTTACTTTGAAATATGAAAAAAAATACTTGCAGGCTGCTTCATGTGGCTTCTTGTATATTTTAGGTGCACAAGGGAAATAATTCTGATCTGGTCCTCTTCCCAATGACAGAAGTTACAGAGTGAATGACCATCAGAAAGGCAGGCAGCCAGCATATGGTTATATAAAGTACCTCTGTGTAAGTAAACTTACCACAACAGTAGATGTTGAAGTGATTACTGCTGCACTAGCCTAACCTATATGGGTTATATCCTGGAAAGATATAATAGCCAGCCAGCTTCAAAAGCTTCAGGGCAACTTCCACTCCCTAAAACATTTAGTCAGCTCAAGCTGAAATGACTAAAAAGACAGATTTGTTCACCAAGGCCTTCAGAGCTTTCATACCAACTGAGAGAGGGAGGCTGAGTCTTGAAAGGACAATGCTAGAAACAACAAAAAATAAAAGTACGCACCCTGGCAAAAGCAGCAGAGATTATCCAGACATCTAACATTATGGTACATTTTATTTATACAGCTGTATTATGTTCTTCATATTGATCGCTGGTTAGATTACCGTAGCTTGCAAATTCTGGGAGGTAGAAGAAGAAGAGTGCAGGAACACCTGCTACTAGCAAAGCCTGACCTAGTACTAGAGAAGAAATCAAGCTTATAGTGCATTGTAAAAGTATGTGCAGAGAACCACGTTACCGCTTCTAGAATTGTAGCTTGCTACAGATCCCCCACCATGCCCCAGGATTCCCACTCCTCATTTCTTGATACACTGGAAAATATTAGGGTACAACCTAACACCCTAGTAATGGGCGATTTCAACTACCCCACCATTAACTGGGAAAACTACTCATGTACCAACTCTTGTGCTCAACGTTTTCTGGAATTCATAAATTCCAATGGCTTGGATCATCTTATCCACACCCCCACCAGGGGCAGCAATATCCTAGACCTGGTCATTACCAACATGGGCAACTTTTTGGTTCCACACCAGAGGTCAATTCCTTGTTGATCAGTTCTGGCCACAAGCAAATCATCCTAGACATCCACATCCCCAGCCTCACCCCCCATTAGGGAAACCACCGTAAAAAATTTCTCCAAAGCCAACTTCACGCTTCTTAAGACAGAAGTGGCAAATTTCATGACACCCATGCTGACGGCAATAGAGATACGACTGCTGAATCCTATACAATTGCACTTTATAAGCACTTACACGAGTGCATGGATCGTCCAATCCCTAACAGAACCAAGATGCTATCCTCCAAAAAAAGGAAGCCAATCTGGTGGTCCCCTGCTATAAACAAACTGTACAACAGAAGAAAGAAACTGTTGCAAAAAAGAGTAAAATCCCATGATTGGAGGTACTCCGTGGTCAGCCTCAGTAAGAAGCTGAGATCCCTCATAAAATCCTCCAAAGCTAGTTATGAAAACAAAATCGCCACTGATTCTAAAGACAACCACAAAGCATTCTATAGCTATGTCAAGAATCTCCATGGCAACACTCAGATCTGCTCTGAGTTACAGCACAATGGCACTAAATATACAGAACCAACTGATATTGCCAACATCCTGGCAGATAGGTTCAGTGCTAACTTTACCCTCTCTCATCCCCTAAAGGGCCCATCTCTATACCGGAAAGCAAAGTACCTGTAATTACAGCTGCACAGGTAAAAAACATACTCTCCAAAGCCAAGAACACAGCATCCATGGGTCCTGACAACATCCCAGGCTGCGTTCTACATGAACTACAGAACGAACTGGCACCCCACCTAAGTACCACGTTCAGTCATAGCCTCACCTCAGGCTTTGTGCCCACTGAATGGCACACAGCAACAGTTATCCCACTCCACAAAGGGGGAGCCACCACAGACCCCGGGAACTACCGCCCCATTAGCCTGGCAGCCTGGTCTGCAAGGCTATGGAGCGTATAATCATGGAATTTATAAACAATGACATTGGTAATCTCCAAACTTTGGACCCTACCCAGTTCGGGTTTGTAAAAGGCAGACCATATCTCCTAAACCTGATAGACTTCTGTGAAGCAGTCACCAAAGCTGTAGATGAGGGTAAGGTGGTACACACAGCCTAGCTCGATCTCACCAAGGCTTTCAGCACCATCCCCTACTCTGGAATTATAGACAAACTCACTGAACTAGGTATAAATCCATATGTTACAAGATGGGTTGCCAACTGGCTCACTGACCGAACCCACACTGTGAAAGTAGCAGATTCTAAATCCAACTTCAGGCCAGTGACAAGTGGAGTACCACAGGGTTCAGTCCTAGGTTCTCTCCTGTTTGGTATCTACTTCTCTGAAGTACAGGCCAACAAAGAAGGTCTTTGGCTAACAAAGTTCGCAGATGACTGCAAACTAGGAGCCATAATCAAATCTCCTAACGATGTGGACATCCTACAAAAGGGCCTCACTGAGACAGATGCCTGGTGTCAAAGCCATGGCCTCAAGCTCAATGCCAAAAAGTGCATTGTCATCCCTTTTGGTAAAAACTCTGTACCCATGAACTACCACATAGGCAGTAGTCTACTTAACACCGAAAGTGTGATAAAAGACCTTGGGACATAGGTGGACAGTAGTCTCTCCTTTGATAATCATATCGCCACAGTAGTCAGGAAATCCTTCTATGTGGCACACCTCATCACAAAAGGTTTCTCATCCAGGAAAAAAGAGGTCATTGTTTCCCTCTACTCGACATTCATTAGACCCATTATAGAGTACAACGCCCCTTTTGTATGTACCTCACAAGACATCTACAACAACTGGAAAGGCCACAGAAATACATCACAAAGAGGATTACCAGCCTCAAACAGATGCCCTATGCCGACCGTCTCAAAAAACTCCAGCTATACACTGTCGCATATCACCTACTCAGAGGTGATCTCTGCCTAACATACAAAGCTATGTCAAACCCAGAGCTGTTTGACATGCTCCACGTAAAGAAATCCCAATCCCTCCAAGCTACACGCTCTAGGGACCTAAACCTTGTCACCACAATAAACAGAACATGCTGGAGGGATAGATTCCTATCTCAGAGTCTTCCCATACTCTGGAACAAACTATCTATCTATATCAAACAAAGCTCCTCATTAGCACTCTTCAAGAAAAATCTTGATGATTGGATGGGAGATAGGAAATTCACTTCTGTGGCTCTGCTCGACAGCGGCACAGGAAAATAATTTTCTTGGATGGCAAAAGCCAGGATACTGTTTGGATAGGCTTATATAGGCCCTAGGGCCAATAGCCTAGTACCTACCTATGAACCTATGAATACCTCTAGAAGACACCCCTTACCAGAAAGCTATAGTATAGATGAAGCCAAGGCCCTGGTACAGTGGGCCATAATCCTGCCTGGAATTGTTTGATTGTGGTAAGCATAACAAAAGGTAATAGCTTTAATCAACAATATGGAAATAGTCTGTTTTGACACAGGTTATCCCTTCTTCTAACCTTCTGAAGAAATGAACAATTGATCCAAAGATCTGAAAAATTTAGTTCTATCAAAATAATACCTGAATTGTCTGTGCACATTCAGTGTATGGAATATCCTTTCTCCCTAATTTTTGGGTTCAGGAAAGAAAATGTTGAGATGGATAGTTTGGCTTAAAGTAAGTATTAGTTCTCCAAGAATCCCTGTCCCTATGGAATATGAGGTAGGGTTGATTCACCATAAGAGCTTGCAACACATGTATACTTCTTGTAGAGGTCAGAGTAATCAGTAAAACTGTTTTCCATATTAAGAATCTCAAGTCAGCCAGGCTAGCTGGTTCAAATAGAGCAAGTGTTAGCAAATTAAGATCCCATGAAGAGGCTACTGGTTTTCTAGAGGCCTCTAGTGGAAAACCCCTTTCAAAAACATTTTAAATGCATTGAAAGAGGAGAGTCCATAGGTTGCCATGCTGAAATGCCCAATTAATGAACCTTGATGGAGAGGTAAGAAAGGCCATAGGATAGTAACTCACACAAATATTGTAAAATCAGACAACAGCTAGCCCTGAATGGGTGCTGTTTATGTTGTTGGCATCAAATAGAAAATCTTTTCCATTTGATAATATATGACTTTCTACTAGCAGGCTTTCTTGCTTCCATTAATACCTGCTGCACATCCTCAGTAAACAGGTGCTTAAAGGGAATTAAGACCCTATCATCCAGGTACTTAGTTGAATTTGACTGTGATCAGGACTTATGTATCAAACACCCCTGATCTCGTGTGAGTCAATCCAGTCTGTGATAATTGCCTGTGGTCATTTTCAAAAGAAGGGAGAATCACTGTTGCCTGAGCCAGAAGCGAGTCACTACATTGATCTTGGTGGATTCCTTCCAAATATTCAGAAGTACTCTAAATATCTGTGGAAAGGGAGGAAAAAATACAGGTTCATTCCTCTCCAAGGAAAAGAAAAGAAAAGGCATCTATCTGTCTTCTAGGCTTTCTTGTATGGAGTCCTGGAGCATAATTTTACCAGCTGATTTTTCAGAGAGGAGGAAACAGGCCTCTCCACAGATGGATGAAATCTTGGAAGACCCCCAGATTTAGTTTCCATGAATAAGGGTCTGCTTTTTTACAGCCCAACTTGTCTGCTACACAGTTTTGCTCTGATGGAATTGTGGATGCCTGTAGAGTGAGATTATGTTGTGTAGATTATCCCAAGCTACTCTGCAAAGGGGGTATGACCTGATTCCCCCTGCTTGTTGATGCACCACATGACTATGGTGTTATCTGTATCAACTTGAAGAGGTCCAAGTAACCAAAGATGATTCAGAGACTTGAGTGCCTTGATCAGGGTAAGCATTTGTTTAATATATATATTTCTATCTATCTATCTATGTAATATATAAATATATAGATGCCTGTTCATGTATGTCCTTGGTGTCCCACATACCTTGCACTTTTATCTCTCCTGAATCTGCTCCCCAAAGAAAGTCCTTGGCGACTGTGGTGACTGACTGCTTTGGAACAGGGAAGTAGAAGGGAATACTTTGATTTAAAGATATTTGCTGTCTCCACCAAAGCATTTTCCTTCTGAAAAACATCAGCACTGGAATTTGAAAAGACAAAGGATGTTGGTGCTGGGACCAAAGAGACTTCAGATACCATTTTATCTTTCTCATTTGGAGTCTGGCCAGGGGTATCATAAGAATCATAAATGACATGAGATCCGAAATCCTGAGGTATTCCCTCACAGTGACCAACACCCAAGTGGAACATTTTAGAAATAAATACAGATATAGATTGATTTTTTTTCCTGTGAAAGAAAATCTCTTTGAACTGAGGTATGTATTTGATACCCCAGGAACACAGTCCTGAGTAAACTAATCAAAAAAAAGATTTTTGAATTTTCTCTTGGAATCTCAGCGTGTGTCAGAA
Organism: Protopterus annectens; assembly: GCF_019279795.1. Classification (NCBI taxonomy): domain Eukaryota; kingdom Metazoa; phylum Chordata; order Ceratodontiformes; family Protopteridae; genus Protopterus; species Protopterus annectens. The sequence goes on along the minus strand of NC_056744.1, from coordinate 1,287,005,189 downwards.
ATCCCTGACCCAAGTGAGATCCCCGACACTTTGAAAAAGACTCTGCAAGGATAAGCAGGTCATATAAATATGGAAATTGTGGATACCCTGTGACCTGCAATGAGATATAACTGGAGTTACAGATTTAATGACCACCACTGGTTTCCAAATAATTTTTGGAACTCCTTTGCTATTTATTCTTAAACATCTATTTACCTGCTTTTTGTTAAGACTGTTTTTTTTAATTTCTTTTTTTTTTTTTTTACGAAAAACAGACAAGAGATTACAGAATCCTTTAGAAAATTTGGAAAAGGATGGCTGACTGTCTTAAGAGATTTCCTGTTTTAATTTAACCCTCACATCACAAATTAGGGGGCAAAAACTTAATTTCTTTCCAAAGGAGAATTTAAAACCTCATTTTTAACATCATCTTGGAGAGTCTGAGAATGCAGACAAACTTCCTCAACACAGTACCAGTTGACAAAGACCATGAAGAAATATTGCGTCTATATTACATAATCAAACTTTTAAAAGTTCAAGTGTTATATGGTCAACACCATATGATT